>NW_027041123.1:0-147718 GCF_037179485.1 Ochlerotatus camptorhynchus | reverse complement strand
AAGCAACTTGACTGATCGTGGCGTATACGAACTGTCATGAGGAAAATATTATTGTTTTCAAATAAAAATAAAAATTGTCTCAGGAAGCTTTTTAAATTAGTTTATTTTTTATGAATATTATTTAAAAAAAAATACTTACATTTTCTATGCTACCCAGCAGATCACAGGCGCAGTAGAAATCCGCCGGGACAAAGCTCTTCATCAGCACGAAGCTCCGAAGGGAATCCAGATGTTCTTTTTCTGTCATTTTAGTAAACACTGAGCGAATTCCACTCCGTTATTCGAACTTAGTATAATCACAGACAAACAGACATAACACTCCCAATCATATTCATCGCAAATAATGTTTTAGTTGGAATGTGCTTGCATTTGTCATGGTAGCGCCACTGAAGCATTGAGCAAGCCCACCACATTTCGAACTTATCAGTGATGCCAGTTCTTTTTCACGTCTAGTTAGTAGATTTAAGCTCTTGAAAATGATAAGTGGTCAAGGCATCCCACTGGTATCAAACATACGCACTCAAAGTCCGTTCGCAGAACCAAATGAAACGCCTCCTCGCCATGGATCAGCTCTCCGATGGAACCAAGATCAGGATCACCAAGCATGCCAGTCTCAATACCACCCGTTGCGTAATCAATTGCCCAAGCATAGCAAAGGTAACCGATACCGACATTCTGTCGTATCTCAAGGATCAGAAAGTCATACAAATTCGCCGGATTACTAGGAAAGCAAGAACCGGGACCGAAAGAGAGAATACAGCTACTGTTATTCTGACAATCGATGGAACCCGCATTCCAGAACACGTTGACGTTGGGTATCTAAGGTGCAGAACCCGGCCCTATTACCCAGGACCGATGCTCTGTTTCCAATGCTTCGCTTTTGGGCACACAAGCAAACGATGTCAGCAAGCAGATAAGACATGTGGCCAATGCGCAAAAAAACACATTACTGTTCAGGGAGAAAGCTGTTCTGCCATCTCGTTCTGTCCCAGGTGTAACACGAATGATCATTCCATAGCTAGTCGGAACTGCCCGGTGTATAAGACGGAAGACGCAATACAACGTATCCGTGTTGACAAGGGAATCCCATACCCAGCGGCCAAAAGGATTTTCGAGGTGGCCACCAGAGAGAAATCCTTTGCTGGAGTCACCAATAGGAGTAGATTCCGATTTCGCGACCTCTCAGCTAAATTTGACCTTCTCCTCAGCCAAATGGAGGAAAAGTATCGCAAGATTGCAGAATTGGAGGCAAAGAACCAAAGTTCTTCAACCACTAGCAAAACGGATATTGATGAACTCCGCCAGATGATCGTGAACTTGCAAACCGAAGTACGACGTAAAGACGAACGTATTCAAGCCCTAGAATCAGCCCTGAAACCGGAAAATCGGTTGAACATCATACAGAAACACGGGACTATCGAAGACTTAGTAGCCAGAGTCAAGTCTCTCGAGACCACCGTATCCCAAAAAGATAAGGAGGTTGCCAATCTTCGCCTTGTTAATCAGCAGTATAAAAAGCTCATCACAAATACCAGTTCGCACTCAAAACTCCCGACACCATCTGTCCCAAAAGAGAACACCAAACAGGAGCAACAACAACAAAAATCCCAACATACACCACACGAAAAACCCTCTGGAACGAAGAAGAAGCAAAATAAACAGACAAGCGACGAAGTAGACTCAAAACGGTCAAAAACACTGGCATACATCTCTGATACTGAAATTGAACTCGACCCTTCGCCATCTGTAGAAAAGGTTGTCGACAACGAGCTTATCTCCTCGGAAGACGAGGTGATGTCCACCGAGGACAACTCAACTCCAATGGAAGACTAGACCTCCACAACCCAGTCCGTCTTACCTGATCAACCGGAAAAGAATTCCCATTACAATCAACATGCACTTTACATCTACACCACCCTCTACTGAGGCTAGAAACAATCAGGAAACAAAGCGGACTGCATCTATCTCAATCACCATTCAGAAGATCTATAGAATTCTGCAGAAATACGGATCCGTAGGAAAAATTCTCAGAAGCTAAGACTTTTTTTTAGGAATTTGTTTTGTTTGCTTAGTGTGCTTTTTCTTTTGGTGGAACAAAGTTTTTAAACGAGGTAATGCATCACTTATTAGTGCCCTTTCTACCACCGCTCATCACTTGTACACAGAAGAAAAAAAATAATATGTATCAATCAATGATATTCATGATGAAGTATTGAACATCAATAACTGATAAAAGTTGATAGAATATCAGGCATAACATTTGATAACGGCACAAGAGCATTTGTAAACAAACTTTCTAAGGCCCTTTACACGCGAACCAAAGTACGCCCACGCAAACCAACATCATCATCGAATAGGGGCAACTATCACCTTTCCGAAAGTGGTATTTGTTTGCGTGAGCGTACTTTGGTTCGCGTGTAAAGGGCCTTAGAATGTTTGTTTACAAATGCTTTTGTGCCGTTATCAAATGTAATGCCTGATATTACAGTCATCAACATGATTTGTTCTCGAATGCTGTGTACATCGTACAACGTAATGAATGACTAATGTGCAGCAGTTTTGATGTAATATTCAACCATTTTTTTTTTCTGTATTCGTCAGATGTGGTATGTGAGACACACACTGGATACCAGTGGGATGCCTTGACCACTTATCATTTTCAAGAGCTGAAATCTACTAACTAGACGTGAAAAAGAACTGGCATCACTGATAAGTTCGAAATGTGGTGGCTTGCTCAATGCTTCAGTGGCGCTACCATGACAAATGCAAGCACATTCCCAACTAAAACATTATTTGCGATGAATATGATTGGGAGTGTTATGTCTGTTTGTCTGTGATTATACTAAGTCCGAATAACGGAGTGGAATTCGCTCAGTGTTTACTAAAATGACAGAAAAAGAACATCTGGATTCCCTTCGTGCTGATGAAGAGCTTTGTCCCGGCGGATAATAGGATTTTCCATAGATTCCCGACTTTGAGAAAAATAAAGATTGGATTCACTCAGTCTATTGGTACTATTCCGAGACTGAATAAAATTATCGTCAATTTCCTCATTTTCCGGCAGATTTTTTAGGTTTTCCACAGGAAACCATGAGACAAATTTTACTCATCGCTGAGTTCCTGCACTTTTGGCGATTATAATCCTCATCCAAATCCAAATTATAATCCTAATCCAATCCAATTTCCTCATTTTCCGGCAGATTTTTTAGGTTTTCCACAGGAAACCATGAGACAAATTTTACTCATCGCTGAGTTCCTGCACTTTTGGCGATTATAATCGCCAAAAGTGCAGGAACTCAGCGATGAGTAAAATTTGTCTCATGGTTTCCTGTAGAAAACCTAAAAAATCTGCCGGAAAATGAGGAAATTGACGATAATTTTATTCAGTCTCGGAGTAGTACCAATAGACTGAGTGAATCCAATCTTTATTTTTCTCAAAGTCGGGAATTTTTCCTTGGAAAATCCTATTATCCGCCGGGACAAAGCTCTTCATCAGCACGAAGGGAATCCAGATGTTCTTTTCCTGTCATTTTAGTAAACACTGAGCGAATTCCACTCCGTTATTCGGACTTAGTATAATCACAGACAAACAGACATAACACTCCCAATCATATTCATCGCAAATAATGTTTAAGTTGGGAATGTGCTTGCATTTGTCATGGTAGCGCCACTGAAGCATTGAACAAGCCACCACATTTCGAACTTATCAGTGATGCCAGTTCTTTTTCACGTCTAGTTAGTAGATTTAAGCTCTTGAAAATGATAAGTGGTCAAGGCATCCCACTGGTATCCAGTGTGTGTCTCACATACCACATCTGACGAATACAGAAAAAAATTGTTGAATATTACATCAAAACTGCTGCACATTAGTCATTCATTACGTTGTACGATGTACACAGCATTCGAGAACAAATCATGTTGATGACTGTAATATTCTATCAACTTTTATCAGTTATTGATGTTCAATACTTCACCATGAATATCATTGATTGATACATATTATTCTTTTTCTTCTGTGTACAAGTGATGAGCGGTGATAGAAAGGGCACTAATAATTGATGCATTACCTCGTTTAAAAACTTTGTTCCAGCAAAAGAAAAAGCACACTAAGCAAACAAAACAAATCCCTAAAAAAAGTCTTAGCTTCTGAGAATTTCCTACGGATCCGGATTTCTGCAGAATTCAATCAATTCTATAGATCTTCTGAAAAATTCATAGAACCGACATCACTGACTTCCATCTGTTTTGTTTTTATTCAACGCAGCTGACGTGTTGACAGAACGCAAGGGAAAAGCAACTAGTGATAAAATTACATGCACGAGGGATGCTCCAGTTGCAAAAAATTGCTTGGGAATGTGGATGATAGATGGTGCTAGTGCGCAGGCAAAATACGCTTGAAGATATTTTTTGAAGAATTTTCTTCTAAGAGTTATGTCTGTTTGTCTGTGGTATAATTTTGACGAAAATTTTAATCGAATCAATGTATACATTTTGAAAAACCACAAAATGCATAAAATTTAATCTATATTCGTTTTGTAATATTTTTGAGTGTTCACTAACACTAATCAAGCACATGTGTAAAGTGTGTGACATAAAAACGATCAGTTCGGCGAGCAGATACTGATTTTTGAAAAAAATCATCTGGCATCCCTGATTTTATAGTTTATCACACGTTCACATTACTTATCATGGCTGACTCGAAAGATCCAGTTGAAAAAGTTAATAAGTGCGTTAAAAGATACTATTCGATGAGGAAATCATTGAGAAAAGTTAAGGTCCAAAAAGCTGCTGAATCCATAATACCGTTCAAAGATTACTTATCCGGAAAAAAACTTACGGTGCCACGTCAAGCGGAATCGCTTAAAACAGTACATCCATCAGAACAAGCCCAGATGCTGCAAGTAAGCGTTCTCCGGTTGGTGAAAAATGCTAGGAATTGTTTCCTAGCAGCAAAGAAAACCAGCAGGATCAAATCTGAGAAGCTGGTCAAACTGAAGGGTATGTATCAATGTCCGACTTTTCTCCGAAAGTATACCGTTCAATTTTCTTCTAAGATTTTCTTCTTCTATGAAAAATATATTTTGACTGGGCACGCTCGTTCATGGTTATGTCTTGTTCAGTCCATGTAATGCAGATGTTTATGTATTTTTATTTCGTCAACCAACGTAGACGATTACAAATATGTACATAATGTCGTTTTCGTTTTTGCGGTGTAGCACTGGTGTAGTGTACACGGTAAGAAAAAATACTCAAAATTAAGTTGAAAAAAACTCAACGTTGGGTTCTATCATTTGAGGTCCGCCGTTGAGTGTATCAGAAAAGCGGCGTTGGTTAAAATTTACTCAACTATTGAGTAATAATAAATGAACTCAAATATAAGTTTATTTTCATTGAGGTTGCTTTTTTGCGCCTTTAACAATTTCATTTTCACAAGCGTTGATAGACGAGTGGTCAACACACGGGCCCCGTAATCTCAACGTCCATGGTTCGATTCCAGTCTGCTCCGTTTTATTATGTTTTTGTCAACTTGGTCAACGCCAGGATTACTCAAAATTGAGTTTTCTTCTTTAACTTAATTTTACCTAGCCCCACGGAAGCCACGTGATGAGTGAAAGGAACTCAATTTTGGGTACTTTTTTCTTACCGTGTAAGCAGGAATAAGCGCGAGTCTTTGACAGCTCAACATTATTTGTTTGTAAACAAAGGTGCATCCTATATCAAGAGCAAATTTTCATTATGTCGTAAGTAACATTCGCACCAATCCGAGAAAAATAAAGTTTTGTTTTGATGACCGAAAAGTTATTCCTATTTTCAAGTAAACACATATAATCTCATAGTGATAGCAATGTTTAACATATTTAGCAGGGTTTTAATCATACAAATGCAAATCGCTAGCTTTCATGCTAAAAAAATACTGGTTTTTGAGTAAAAAGTTATTATACGTCGTTTGGTGGCCCCTATTGTTACTTAAGTCAAAGTGTATTTACCAGGATATTCGGGAGAATTATCAATTACGTCTCCTTACGTGCAGCCCATTCATCATTTTAGGACCACCGAAATCATCTTAGCAACAAACAGTTCGATTTATTCACTTTAATAATGGGAAAGCGAAACGACGAAAGCACACTTTTCACGGGTTTCTCAGCGCTGTTACTTAAGTCAAACGGCATCTCCATAGAAATTGGGTGACTTAAGTAACATCGAAAACTATTTTGATCGGAAGGTGATTACGTCAAAAAGCAATTTGACTGGTAAATAAATTTAAAAATGGGATTTGATCCTATATTCGGACAGTATATAGTGTAATAGCAGGAGAATCGATTGACACTGCTAGCTCGACTTTGTTTACCTTTGTTACATTCTACGTAATGAAAATTTGCTCTTGATATCTACACCCTAAAATATTTCGGTGTACGGCAGTGTAGCACCGGTGTAGCTACACCGCAAAAACGAAAACAACATAAGTTAAGGTCTTGAGGGACCATGATAACTTTTTAAAAACTAAACTTCTCAGTTCAAACGCTGGACTAATAATAATCTATTATGTTCTTTTAGTCTTATGTCGTTTTCGTTTTTGCGGTGTAGCTACACCGGTGCTACACTGCCGTACACCGAAATATTTTAGGGTGTAGATATATGTAGGATGCACCTTTGTTTACAAACAAATCAGTGCCAACATTTCAAAGGGGCGTAATTGCTTTTGTAAACAATGGCTTTAGCTATCGATTTCTCGCAAATAAAAGTCCATCCCTCCAAATTAACAATGCTAGCTGGTAAAGGAAACATTCATCTACCTGCTTGTGTCATTAATCTTCATTAGTAAGTTTTAATTCACGAGAAATCGACGGCTAAAGTCATTGTTTACAAATACAATTACGCCCCTTTGAAATGTTGACACTGAAATGATGTTGAGCGGTCAAAGACTCGCGCTTATTCCTGCTTACACTACACCACAAAAACGAAAACGACTTTACATTACACCTACCAAATGGTTAACCTAGCAAGATAGCTACCCAGCACGGAAGGTTAGTCTAACATGAGTCTAACGTTAGTCTAACACGTTAGACCATTAGACTAACATTTGGTCTAACGTTAGTCTAATGTTCGTCTAATATTAGACTGATATGACACATTCTGTTAGACGTTACAGCCCGTTTCGAGCTCGTATGTTAGTCTAACGTGAGACTAACGTTAGACATTTTTTTGTATGGTGCGTTAGACGTCGTTAGACCACCTCTGTGGTGGAATTTATGCTCGTTTATTTACACTCTGCCATCCGAGCACGAAGTTTGACACTTCGCTCTCGAGCGAAGTGTCAAACTTCATGATCGGATAGCATCGATGAGCAGCAGAGTGTAAATAAATAAGCAGCAAAGTTTTATTCCGATATCAATTTTGGTAAGATCAATTTGTATTCAAATCTTTTGAATATTAACAGTTTTTTTTTAATTATAAACAGGAACCTGAAGGAAATTTATGCAACGTCATGCGGGAAGTTCTGGCAACTTTATGCAGGAAGCTTTTGAAATTTCCAGCCGGAATATGTTGCCCTTTCAAACGAGAACTTCAAGGCATTTTTAATTTGCAGCATCTCCTGTATTTAAATGCTGGGCTCGAACCAACAAAAGTTCTTCAGTAATAGAAGGAAATTCCCAATCGCCCGGAGTGGATTCCGGTCGAGGTTTGGAGTTTGGCTGCAGGAAGTTGCGAAAATGTTCCGCAGCAAGTTGCATGAACTTCCCTTAGGAAACTACAAAAACTTCTCGTAAGAAGTTGCAAGAACTTCCCGTAGGAACTTGAAAGAGCTTAACGTAGGTTCTAGGAACATCTTACGGGAAACTTTTGGAACATGCTACGGGATGTTCTTAGAACTTCCTACGGGAAGTAACAGGAACTTTCAATGGGAAATCCCTATAAACTTTCTTCGCAAGTCCTTGAGATACTTTTCTAACTTAAGTTGCTGTTGAATTAAATGTTTTATTTTTAACTAAGAGAGTTTCTTTTGGTTACCTACATTAATGATATTTATGTTAGCAAAGAGATTAATAAACTAAATATTTCACCTTTTTACTTATTTTCTTAACCAAAACAGCCTGAAAAACAGCAGATCTTCATAAAGCCACACTAATTGTTTTGGTTTTGTTAGGAGTTGTGTTTGTAATCTATACTCTGTGATCCTGGGCAGTCTCCGGAAAATTTGCAACACTGGTAAAAGTGGTCTACAGCTTAACGATGTTTTTGATAACACTTGTTAGGAGTTAGGGGAACAAAGGACAACATCGTCTGAAAAAGAAGTCTGAATATCAATTTGTTGATGCTGTTTTTTAACTCTTTATTTGTTCCAAATTCCAGTCAATTTGTTGAGTATTTCACACAAAACTGGACAAATATGCGCATTTTCACTTATTTAAAGTGTGATAAAAATGCGAGTTTTCGTCTAATCGTCTTGGTGGCTTTGGAGCACTTATTTCTAATGATACAAGCAATAATAGCTTCGGAGACACCAAAACGATTTGACGGAAACGTGCACTTTATCACACTTTTTGCATTTTCTCGGCAGTGCAGTTTCAGATGCAATTAGTAATACGTGCATTCATGTTTTAACCTAGGTGCTCCTGCTGGTACAGTAACTTGCCAACTTATTTTATTATGATGTGTGTCACACATAAAATGTTATGTTATGCCTATATTATATTATAAGGAAAACCATTGAGTTACTGGGAAATTCGGAGATCTTCGTAGATTTATTTCGTAAACCTTCCGGTAAATTCGAAGAACTTCTGTATAATTCCTAGAACTTATGAAAAATTCGTAGAGCTTCTGAAGAGTTGCGGGAGAAAGAAGTTCGTAGATTATCGAGAAAATTCTTTTAGAAGAAAATTAGAATTGCTGAAAAGTACGTAGAAATTCTTGGAAGCTTGTAGGCCTCTATGAAAAAAAAACAACTCATAAAAGTGCCTCAACCAAATGGCCTGAAGTTATCAGAAGAATATTTTTGACATTCCTGGAACAACTTATGAGAATTCAGGTTCAATTTGATTAAAACAATATTTCATTCAGGAATGGCAAAGACGGTTAATTTATAAAAAAAAGTTAAATTTAATTTTTCTAATTTAGCTGATCATTGGGACCTTCTAGAAAGATCTTGAGGTGTTCGAAAGTTCTCTCCACTTCACATGAAAAAAATAAAATTCTCTGAAAGTTCATGTATCTTCTTGAGCAGGCAATGTTTGAAACTTTTCAGCGGTTCATGGAAGCCCTTGTAACTTTTCGGAAACTTGATGTTATGAAAATCTTAGTTCTTGCAACTTATCGTAAGTTCTTAGATTTTGTTGAAAGTTCTTGGAACTTACCTTAAATTCTTGATATTTCCATAAAGTTCTTGGTATTTCTTGAAAGTTTATTAAGCTTTTTGGCATATCTAGCTTTAAGATTAAGAATTTTGAATAATTTCGGAAGGATGTTGCAACTTTTCGAAGTTTTTTATAATTGGTTGGAAGTTTTTGAAACTTCTCGGAAGATGACTTGCAACCGGAAGTACTTTCATATAAAATATCGTAATGTTGGTGTAGTCGTTGTACTCGTCAGAGCTGTACGGGATTTTGTTGAAGGCCGTAAAGTGGAGCTTCTCAGCTCTGAGGGGGGTCACGAACGATCTCATCCACGTAACAACATTTTTTATTTATTTATTTTTTTAACTCTTTATTTGTTCGAAGTTCAAACTAAATAACATTTCATTTTAACCTAGGTGCTTCAGTTACTACAGTAACTTGCCAGCCTTAATTGTTATGATATAGATCTAAGTGTTTTTACATAGTTCCTGCCTCGGCAATTCAGTATTTAAAACAGGTTTTTTTTAAACCTGCATGTCAGTATGACAATTGACATCTTAAAACTTAGTATAAAGGGGGATTGCAACGATTTTTGCCTGAAATTATTAATTATTTTGTTGGACATTTGTTCTAAAGTCTCAACATTATAATTCTATGTACCTTGGTAGTACCAACAATCAATACGAAACTAACGATTTTAAATTGGCTCACTACTTGACTAGCCTATTGGTCCCAAGCAAATCGACTAACGTACCCCATTCTAGTATAAATTCCAGTACTACACTATGTTTGTTTTGATTCGCTATGAAAGTTTGACAGATAAAATGAGGGGTTATTGGTTTTTCCTATGTTTCGAGGGGTGAATCGATTAGCTTGGGACCGAAGATAGTACCAGAGCTGAGCCAAAATGTTGAGCTCGTTTCTTCGGGACCTTCTGGTCTTAGAGTTACCTCTATGGTAGTACTGTACCTCGTACTGTACCAAGGAGGCAACTTCAAAATCATCTTCAGAACTTTGTTCTGAATCTTTTGAAGTGTTTTTTTTTTTTCTGGTACAGTACTTGTTCGCTAACGCAGCTTAAAGCGCAGCCCAGTTAGCGAATTCCACTCACTAACTGGGCTGGCTTGTTAATCGTCAAAAAACACGGAGGGGACCTTCAAATCGTCGTTAAACAATTTCACGTGCATTAAATTTAAACAGTGTAAAGATTGTTATTGTAATTTGCACGAGTTTAGAAAAGCTTAAAGCTTTCGCTAAAACCGCTTTTCAGTCCAGATTTCAGTGAAAAATTAAAATAATTTTGAAGTTCCAAAATTTAATATTCCATTCGAATGCCCCCACAAATTATGATAACGAAATGTCAAACTAAATGTGACGTCCCCGCCCAGTTAAAAAAAACAGCCCAGTTAAAGAACGCCCAGTTAGCGAACAAGTACTGTAGTGCAACTACTTGACCATATTGGCACAGCGTAAAGCATGGCCGGTCTAAAAACTTGTTTAAATATGAGAAGTTTATTCGTCAGGCAAAGTTTGGATTTCCTGTTTAAGAGGATACAAACATTTTATATATTTGTTACATTTGGCTTGAATGCCCTCAACGTGATCTTTAAAAGTTAATTTTTGGTCAAGTACCAACCCAAGATATTTCACTTGGTTTGACCAGGACATTGGAACTCCCTTCATAATGACTATGTGACTACTACCAACAATCAATACGAAACTAACGATTTTAAATTGGCTCACTACTTGACTAGCCTATTGGTCCCAAGCAAATCGATTAACGCACCCCATTCTAGTATAAATTCCAGTACTAGTATGGCTCTGAACCATTTGGTGGATTATTTTAACGTTAGGTTAAAATTTGACAGATGGAAAGTTATCGATTAACCCTGCTATCCGAGCGTGGTTATTTCTGACAGACAAGAAGTTAAATGTTGACAACCGTGACTGAGTTCTTCTCGGAAACCGGTCGATGCACAGCACAGGGATTTTCGAACATCAAGAATAACTTTTGAAATGTCACTTTTAACCACGAGTTAAATTTAACTCGGCAAATGGTTCACAGCCTATATTTGTTTTGATTCGCTATGAAAATTTGACAGATAAAATGAGGGGTTCGTTGATTTGCCTATGATTCGAGGGGTGCATCGATTAGCTTGGGTCCGAAGATAGTACCAGAGCTGAGCCAAAAAATTGAGCTCGTTTCTTCGGAACCTTCTGGTCTTAGAGTTACCTCTATGCTACTACTAGGCTTCAAAAAGAAAGCTCTGAAGTGTTCAAACTATAAAATATGTAATACTCGAAACGAAATCAATTATTTAATATCATGTGTTCACTAATACATTTTTGCCAAAACATCAGCCTTATAAGACAAACTACATAGGATATATAAGAATGCATAAAAGGTATGTGTGACCGCTTATACATTTCATTTGACACATGGTCTTCATTAACTTTCTGCAAGGCTTATTAGTTGACTTATACATTTTATGAATAATCAGCAATAGAAATTTGCCAAAAGGTATAAGAAGATTTCTATATGTGTAGAGACAGGTGTGACATATGTGACATATGTGAAAGTAATGTATTCTCAAAAATTCTTTCTATTATCACTCTATCCTAATGTTGTGCATATGTTCCTAAGCGGACCTAAGTGTTTTAGTAAACCCTTTTGCCCTGAGATTTAGAATGCATATATACAAGAAAGATATATTCTAGTTAAGTTTTGATAAATATTCCTACAGAGCTTTTTGACGTTTAATCGGCGCACACTAATGCAGCATTTAAATTGAAGGAGTGCGAGCAAGAGGGAAACAGATTAGTGGGAAAACAAACCATCCATTTATCCCTGTGTGCTAGATAGCGTCAAAAAGGTTTACAGATCTATTTTTGGGGTCAACACCCATGTCCAATGGGAGGGAACAATTAAATTACTATTGATTTTAATCAAAAATTGTTTGGCAGATTCGATAATTTCAAACTGTATGGAATACCTTTTGTATTAACACATTTGCACATCTCAAAACAACGAAAAACATTATAGAAAGGAAAGGGTTAACCACCAAGTCGGTGCTGACCTCATCTTTGATTCTGCATGACTTTTTAATTTCAAAACTTTGTCGTTAGTGTCATGCAATTTTTTTATTGCAGGAAACTTTTTGCAAAATTATGCAAAACGTTTAATGTCCAGATTAGTAATGCAAGTCCCGTAGACTATCTACATATGAAAGTCCAAAGGTTATATTCAAAGGATTCCCTGAACAAATTTAGAGAACGTACACGAAACGAAAATCAATTATTTTATCCATGTTTTTCACTTATACATTTTTGCCAAAACATCAGCCTTGTACATTCCATAAGACAAACCACATAGGCCCTATAAGAATGCATAAAAGGTATGTGTGACCGCTTATACATTTCATATGACACATAATCTTCATTAACTTTTTGCAAGGCGTCTGCTTATTAGTTGACTTATACATTTTATGAATAATCAGCAATAGAAATTTGCCCTCGAATTTGCCAAAATGTATAAGGAAATTTCTATCCTAGTACTTTAATCCAGATAGTTTTTCTCTTAAGACCATGCACCCACTACTGGTGCGGCGGTAGTATGGTATGTAGTATGGTACAACAAATATCATGCTGAAGTCGTGTGGCGTGAAAATGAGGATGATATTGGATGCCAGATTGATACACTGATAAAATTTCAAAGATTGTTTTTATGTGTCCCACACCACACATGATTTTTTGCAATGTGATCAACAAATGATATCTATGTGTCAGACACATACTTAATATGTGTACACATAAAAGTCATGTGTAACCACACATACTATTCATTTGACTCATAAATGTCATGTGTGCTTCTGGGTGGATTCTGTTTATGTGTGGTCACATGAAAATCATGTGGAATTTTACATGAAAATTCGTCAATAAAAATGTGTGGAATTCTATTAGTGTAGGAAATGCAACTAACATTCAATGTAATACATTTTTGGTTTGCGTTCGTATATAAATTAAGTTTACCCAGATTGGACGAAAAGCGTACAAACCAAAATATGGGTACATTTGCATCAAAACAATTCAAATATGGTTCATATTAAAAAAAAAAACTGGGCTTAAAATTTACCTATATTTTGCTTTTTTCGCTGAGATAATGACTTATCCGAGTCAATTGAAATCAATCGAATATTAAATAAGGGTTAAGTTGATCCTTAACATAAAAGCGTAGATGCATACCCATAGGTGAAGGATAAGAGAAAGGAGAGGCAAAGGTGTTGAAATGCAGAATTAGATGTCTTCGAGATTGAATGCGCATGTTTAAATAACGTTGATCCAGATACCTATTGTATAAATTTGCATATCATCTAGTTATAATTATTGTCAATAATACTTATATTTCGATAAAGATGTTGCTACCTATTTTATTTTTTATGTGATACTCATCATCACAGAATCCAACCTTGAATCGTAGACCAGGTCCATCAACAATACACTCGTTCCGAGAAGGGGGTCATGGTACCACTCATCCTGTATAGTCATCTTCTTCTTCTTTAGGTTCGCTCCCCACCCGGAATGAACGCTCGGTGTGGTTAGTAATATCAGTAACAGTGTTACATGCAAACGAAAAAGAGATACAACCAGGATTAGTTTTTCAAAGTAATAGTCATCTGAATACCCAACTAACCATATCTCAGTGACATTGTCTTACTCTGAACCTACATTAAAAGTTATTTTGTTATGGTTACTTTGGTACTCACATGAAATGTTGTGCAAGTACTACAAGTTCAATAACGCCCAGCTATGGACAGCTCAATGTTAATACCATTTACTCTTTGAATCAGCGTACACCAACATGATAATCGTCTAAGAAACACTTAAGAATGTATAGAGATAAAGCTCAAAACACAGTTTTAACTTATGTTATAACATCATACACTGGAGTCGCTTTTTACGCGGTTTTTTTTTACACGGTTTTTTTTTACGCGGTTTTTTTTTACGCGGATTTCGGAATTTACGCGGTTTTTTTTACGCGGTTTTTTTTACGCGGGACGTATCACCCGCGTAAAAAGCGACTCCAGTGTACTTTATAAACATCAAACTGTCCAATATAGGACCCTGCCACCACACGGCGTCTGCACGGTAATGTGGGCCATCAAAATGCTTCATCGGTTGCGAAGTGAAGTGCTTCTCAAACTGAAGCGATACATTTCTCAATTTTTCAACGTTATCCTAACGTAAACTTAATATTATCACCCATATGCCCGTCCACGTCCGAAACTCATCCACCACACAAAATCAAATAAAAATGTTTCTTTATGGCAAACACGTCCAGATATAAACGAGAATATGGGTGTATATCTCCACTGTAACCACTACGGGTAATCATCAAAAGTACTTGCTCAGGCACTTTTGAGCAAACTGCAATCACTCTCTCATACTCGAAATGTACCACGAACAAATTGGCACAACGACGCCCTATACACTATCTTACCAAAGCGCAGAGGAAACGTAACTCAAAATATAGTAAATGTTTCTAAAACATCAGTAATCGTTACTCAGTAATTAATTTTTAAACTAAGTTGTGTTTCGGGCTTAATAAATTCAAGAGAAAATGTTCATTATGTCGATTCCATATGTCATTTGCACCGATCCGAGAAAATATAAAGTTTTGTTTTGATGACCGAAAAGTTATTCTTATTTCCAATTAAACACATATAATCTCATGGTAATAGGAATGTTAAACATATTAAGCAGGGTTTTAATCATACAAAGCAGATCGCTAGCTTTCATGCTAAAAAATACTGGTTTTTGAGTCAAAAGTTATATGCTACTTAAGTCAGTGTATTTACCAGGATATTTGGGAGAATTATCACTTACGTCTCTTTACGTGCAGCCCAGCCTCATTTTATGACCGCCGAAATCATCAACAAACAGTTCTATTTATTCACTTTAATAATGAGAAAGCGAAACGAAACGTACACGTTTTACGGGTTGCTCTGCGTTGTTACTTAAGACTACAATAAAGAATTAAAAAAAAAGTTACTTAAGACAAACGGCATCTCCATAGAAATCGGGTGACAATATTTTGATCGGAAGGTGATTACGTCAAACAGCAATTTGGTTGGCAAATAAATTTAAAAATGAGATGTGATCCTATATTTGGACAGTAAATAGTGTAATAGCAGGAGTATCGATTGACACTGATAGCTCTACTTTGTTTACCTTTGTTACTTTCGACGTAATGAAAATTTGTTCTTGATATATCCTTGATGGGGACGGGTCCGGTGCAGTGGTTAGCACTCATGCCTCTCACGCTAAAGACCACTGGGAGGAGACATCAGCTGGTTCAACTTGAGCGTTCCATGCTTATTAGAAAAACTCACAATAACAAAACGGCACCAAGCGCTCACAGGAAACAAAAAATAAATTTGTACCTACATCAACAACAACGGTTCGAAAGAATTTCATATCTGGAGGCCACTGGATGCCAAACGTCCCCAATCCTACACTAGCCACGTCGTAGAACGGGTTAAAGACAGAGAAAACAGTAGAAAATCAAAAATCAATTCTACGGAAAACAACCGGAGAAAAAAGATGCACTCAAGGGAAACTACGAAGCAAACTAAACTCGTTTTCTATCGTCAAAGATTGAAAGCTTCTTATGAGAATTTTCGAATGAGTGAAAGGATAGTATTTAGTCCGCCATGTTTCACGCACAGACTGATGTGGGTAGACTTGGCTTCACTCTTGGCGTGACTCATTATACACCGACTCTAACTGAAGTCATCGTCAACGAAAATGACAGCTGCGAACAAACTCAAGTCGAGCTTTAGCCGACCTTTGTCATGCAGCCCGAGCATAATTCGACCCGAGTCATGCAGATCGATCATCATGGTCACGTCTAACGTTGGTCTAACGCTAACATTTTTCCTTCTGGGTAACGTAGCCTTCTACACCGAAAAAAGTTTTCATATAGCTTCAATTGGAAACGCACATGATATTTTTCCAATAACAAAATTAATGATTTTTATCTGAAATTCACATAACATTCATATAATCACATGAATTCTATGTGATAAATCACATAAATTTCATTGGACACATAAGGCTCATGTGATTATGTAGTGCGATTCACAATTATGAGATCACATGAAAGTTATGTGAAATTCTAATGGATATTTTCCATTGGAAATGTGATTTATTTTTTGAGTGTAGAAATCGATCAGCAGCAGCAGTTATGATGATGATCCATAATTCTCTATCATCCGTCGGATGTTTCTGCTAAGTTGTTTACAACTGTGCAGTTGACTTGTCGTGCGTAGGTACAGTTGTTAATATCGATCGGTGAGAACAAATAGATGCGTAGTTTGTTTATGTTGACTGTGCATGTGGCTTGTTTACTAAGTGGATCGGTGGGAACGGCTTAGTTGCAGAAAACGTATCAACTGAAGTATGAGGATGTTTCATGTAACTGGATTCGGCTTCCTTCCTACAGGATGTGGTTCTAAGATGCACTTTGCTGTGCGGGTAATTGGTGCTGTTACGGGAATCTGCTTTCCCATGCAATTTGGTTTAAAAATGAGTTGATCTGTTGTGTAGGTTACTGGGGATACTTTGACATTATGAACTGATGTGGGCATGATGTTCTGATCGGATGCATGAGCTACTATGGTAGAAGATCTCAGGGGTTATCTTTTCCGTAACTACTCCCCCTCCGAAAGACGCGACGTATCGGCGTGTTAGCTTAGGTTTATTATTTGGATCTGCGTTAGATTGAATATCCTGAGGAATATTCTTTAAATGCCGGTTACACATCCTTACTCTGAAATTGGTGTTTAACCAGAAAGTTATGATTATGAGTCCTAGGATGAAACTGCATGTAGAAATGCCAAGTGTTGTTATTGTATGACGCTTATGGATTTGTGTTAAGTTCGATAAGTGACAACTGTTTTCAATTTGTAGATCTTCGATTGTAAATGATTTATCGAATTTTTGTTCTGAAATTCTTAGGCCATGTAGTGGTAAAATAAACGATGGTTGTTCTGATTTGATGTATTCCAAATTAGTAAAAGTGGTTCCGTTTACTGTTACGGAACAGTTATGGAATTCAATCAAAAATATTCCTGATATGTTTCTTTCGGTGAAACCACAGGTTGAGGTTACATGTGAATCATATTTTGATTTGATAAGCACATGGTTATTTGTTACAGATTTGATTATGTTAGCATCCTCATGTTTTTTAAACGTACAGTTACCATGTAAACCTCTTAACAGATTTGGAAAGCATGTATCCAATGTATAATCCAAAAGATTGATCTTCGATGCGTTGACAGTTCTGGATGATGAAGTATGTCTTCGTTTCGCTGATCATTGCTGTAGCCGCTGGTATTTTTAAAGTTTTGTGCCCTACTGGTAACAATTCTAGCATGAAGTTATTATAAACATTATTTTCAAGTAGTGGGACACTTATTACAAAAATTAATTTTGATTTATTGAAAAATGCAGAAATTTCTAAATAATCGTAAATTTGCTCATAATTATGAACAAAAATTAATTTTTCTTCTAATCTCTTTAAAGCAAATCCTAATTCATCTGGATACAAGATATGTTTTGAAATAATATTTAATTTTGCTAAATGGATCGATTCACATATGCTTTCTAAGTGATCTAAGTTGACATTAATATTGAATATTTCCTTCATAATTTTTAAATTTTTACTGTGTCCATTTTCTACTCTACTTTCCATTAAATTTTTTGTAATAATAGTTTGTTCATCTTCTAGTTACTTTATGATTTCGTTAATTCTATCTTGCATCTTAAAGTTTATCTTAATTTGCCTATTGTTTTCCTCAATTAATTCAACATTATTGTATTGATTTTGATTTAGTTCGTTTGTAACTTCCAGTTATTTGTTTTATTTCTGAACCAATAAAATTTAGCACTCCTCTTTTATTACGCCTTTTAGGCAGCATACCAACATAAAGATTTTGCACATTACTAAATGTTGTTGATATGATACCTGCTAGTTCTGAAAAGTCCTGAAATGATGGAAGTTCTTTGATGATTGATATCAGTTTTCTAAAGGTTGGCAAAAACTATTCTAAATCTATTATGTGATAAATTTTATGGTTTCCTTCATTTAGAAAACTATTTCCTGTGGCCAAAACCAATATTCCTGGATTATTGTTTAAGTCCGTAATTCCCATGGTTGGTGTACAAAACGAACTTCTAAAAAATAAGAAATATAATATTTTGACATCCATTGGGTTCAATTGGTATACTAAAAATAAAAAGAAAATATTATTATTTTTGTGTACTTACTTTATTTTTTATTTTCTTATGCGTTTTACTTGATTTTGTGAAGTTTTCTACCTTTATGATCAAGGTATGTTTGATTTTTATCAGAGCGCACGTTAATACATCCGTATCGCTCTTTGGCTTTCGCTTTTATTCCTTACTTCCTGTAATAAACACTTTGGTCTATTTCTAACATAGGAGCATCTTCTCTTGAAAAGTTATGTTGTTTATGCTGATTTTTTTGAGCTTGAGCTATTGTATTGGTCGCTTCTTGATATAAATTACTCCTATATTCTAGCATACGAGTACGATCAAGTAGTCTTTCGTCACCCTCTTTTATGCCATAAAATACTTCTGTAGGCTTCAAATTAGTAGAAGTGTGAATAGTATTATTATAAAGTGAACAGGATATCAAGAAGTTTTCCTTGTTTGTAACATTTTCAAATTTATGTTTGTTCAAACGATAAATTTCGGATAAAGTTGAATGGAACCGTTCAACGATACCATTTACTTCACTTCGATCTGTTGGCGTAAAATATTGTTGAATATTTAGTTTATCTAACATATTTCTTATTTCGATAGATTTTAGTGACGGTTCATTGTCTGACACGATAAGTTTTGGTGAACCATAATTTTGTATCCCGCGCCCGTACGTGGTGGCCGAACTCGCGATACGCGAACATTGGACGCGAATACAAATTAAAACTAATTAAAAACTCGGAATGAAAATAAAACACGTTGTTACGATGACGAACTTAAAACACTTCTATTTAACATACATGATGACAACATATCTCATTCACTCTTTATGCGCTTTGTTGACATCTGAAGGATGACGGATAAAACAGTCACCCGCGAGTCCAGCGGCGGCGGAGTGGATAGGGGTACTCCGTTTTTCAGCTGTTCTCTTCAATAGAGGTGGTACGGGTCAAACCACTGCGGCGGCCTTCGGATACGAGAAGACCGGCGTAGAAGTTGTACCGGTGTAGCTGGTACGCTATCTGCTGAAGTGAACTCTGGAGATGCTACTGATGTAGACGTAGACGATGATGATGAGGACGAAGACGTAGCTAACGACGAGGACAAGGACGATACAGGTGGCAACGGTGTAGACTCAGCATTCGGGGTCTGAGGATTCGGAAGATCCGGCGAAGTCGATGGTCCTGGTAGTGGAGATGGTGCTGCCGGTACCAACGTGGTTCTAGGAATACTCCACGCATCTAACAGAACGTCGAGTGGTGGTGCCGACGATTGTGACGTACGGTTGCTAACTGGAGTACCACCACGACTGCGCAGCTGGTTGACGTGTGCGCGAACCATTCTACGATCCTCAACCCAGACCGTGTACATCACTTTGCCGATCTTGCCGCAAACGACTCCTGGTGCCCAGCGCCATTTATTATTGCTGTACACCTTTGCGTAGACCGGATCGTGTGCAGAAAAACTTCTCCTTACTTCATCGTCTGGATTAGGCTCTATCGGCGGACGCGGAGGGCGAAGTAGATCCGAATTGGTTCTGATGCGACGCCCAAACATAGCTTCGGACGGTGATTTTCCATCTTCGACCTGACGATTTGGCGTTGTACGGTAGGTTAGAAGGAAAATGTCCAACGCTTCACCAACACAGTTATTCCCCTCCTGGATTTTCTTCAGCGCCCGCTTGAATGTGTCCACGAACCTTTCAGCCTGACCGTTTGACTGAGGATGAAAAGGTGCCGTGGTGACGTTATCAATTCCTCTGTCACTGCAGAACTTCTGGAACTCGCTGCTCGTAAACTGCGTACCATTGTCACTAACGAGCGTTACGGGCATTCCTAGGCGGGCGAAGATGTTCCGTAGAATGCTGATCGTTGCTGTGGATGTTATTCGTTGCGTAGGCACCACTTCAGGCCACTTCGAATGGGCATCGATGGCTAGCAGGTAGTAGACTCCGTCAATGGGGCCGCCGTAATCCACGTGGACACGCTTCCATGGACCACTAGGCTTTGGCCACGGAACCGGTGGGGAATGCGGTGGAGATTTTGCCACGGATGCGCAGTGCTTGCATGCCTTCACGAACCCAACGATTTCATCGTAAATCGATGGCCAGTACACATAACTCCTTGTTATGGACTTCATGCGTTGTATCCCTGGATGTCCCTGGTGTAACTGCCGCATGCACCGCAGTCGATGCTTCTCAGGAATCACCAAGCGTTCACCGAACATGATGCATGCACGGGAATGCCCTTCCGTGAACCGAATATTCGAATCAAGAGTGCGTGATCGGTCTGCAAGCGAAACTGCCTTCCAAAGATCATTTTGTGGAATTTCGTTACGGCGAACACAACTGCTAAACCTTCGCGATCCGGCTGACTGTAACCCATCTCTGCCTTTGTGAGCGCACGTGCCGCATGCTGAACCACCTTCACCGACCCGTCGGGGAACCTGTGGCTGATTGTTGTACCAACGCCTATCGATGAAGCATCCGCCGATACAATGATCTCTCGTCGCGGATCGTAGTGAGTTAGCAGAACATCGGAACCAAGTAGCTCTTTGAACCGATCGAAGGCACGCTGACACTCGGTTGTCCACCGGAATTCTCCATTTCCTTTCAGCAACTCATCAAGTGGAAACCTCAGTGTACGCATATTCGGCACGAACTTCCCATAATAGTTTATGGCGCCCAAGAAAGAGCGAACTCCACTGACATCCTTAGGCGCTGGCAGCTTCTGAATAACTTCGATCTTTGCTGGATCCGGTCGCAGCCCGTGACGATCCAGCAAATGTCCCAAATAGCGAATCTGGCTTTCTCCAAAGGATCACTTTTCCGAACGAATGGTGAACCCGAACTCTTGGATTCTTTGCAGCACCGCCCGAAGATTCTTCTTGTGGTCCTCTTCGTCGGTACCACCGACAACGATGTCATCAAGGTAGCCGCTCACTCCTTTCAGGCCAACCAGCATCGTGTCGATCAACTGCTGGAACGCTCCCGGCGCTGCCTTCACCCCGGGCGGGAGACGATTATAGCGGTACAGTCCTCGATGCGTGTTTATGGTCAGGAGGTCACGAGAACTTTCGTCCACCTCCACTTGCAAAAACGCATCCGTCAAATCTATTTGGCTGAAGACGGTGCAGTTTGCTAGGTTAGCGAAAATGTCCTGCGGAAGAGGCAAAGGGTACTGGTGGGGCTGTAGAGCGTCATTCAGTCCCGTTGAATAATCCCCACAGATACGGATCGTACCATTCGCCTTACGAACCACCACAATCGGAGCTGCCCACTCCGAGAAGTCTATCGGTTCGATAATTTTCTTTCGCTCCAATCGGTCCAGTTCTCCTTCGTTTTCTTACATAGCCCAAGATCGCCAGAAAACACATTCGGGTACTCTGCCTTTAACCCGCTTACACTGGCCGGAGTGCTACTGATCTGGTTGCAAATTGAGTCGAAAGGAACCGACCACAATCCGAAAGCATCAATCGTGTCAGAACCCAGCAGGTGTAACTGTTCCTTGGTGACCCGAATCAAGCCACGCAACACTCCCCGATCAATGGAAAGATAACAAGAAAACTCACCATCAATCTGCAATGGCCTACCACTGGCTGTCTTTGCGATGATCGTCGACGCAGACATTGAAGGGCTGCCAATCTTGCACCAGGTATCCGACGAAATTATCGTGATGTCAGACCCCGTATCGATTTGCATACGAACCGGTAATCCATTGATTCCAACCGGCACGTACTTTCGACGCTCCTGCACACTGCACGAATTCACAGTCACTACCTTAGCCGCCGCAACGTTGGGCTTCCGTCGCCTGAATTTTACCTTCGCTGCACTCCGACAGTAGCCATCCTTATGCCCTACCTGGCTGCAATTGCAGCACTTATGGCTTTTGTACGTGCACTCCCTGGCGTAATGCATGCCACCGCATAGTCAACAAGCTGTTTCCGGACTAGTCTTCCCGCTGCTCGCTCTCCAACTACCCTTCTCACTACCGGACTGGTTGAACTTCGACGGCGAGCTTCCCTTGAAACGGTACTGCTTCGTCTTCAAGGCTTTCACAGACATTGAGTTCTCCTCAATCATCGCAGTATCGTGCCGCAAGTTCAACAAACGTTGACACTCTTCCGACAGCTGTTCCAGCGTAACATCATTCCGCTCCTCAATCTTCGACGACAGCCGCATCCGCACATCCGCATCTTTGCCCGACTTCAAGCCACACACGAATACGAGGCACTTGAACTGCTCCTCCGATAGCTTGGACAGCTCGAACTCGACGCACGATTTGTTAATGCGGCATGCATACGTCACATAATCCTCCTGTGGCTGCTTGACGATTTGCAGGCAACGATACCTCCGGATAATCACAGATTCGGCAGCACCGAACAAGCTGGTCAACTTTTTTACCGTCACCGCAAAGTCAAAATCTTTCGGTGCCTTTGGCAGAATAAAGCGGATATATCTTTCGTGCTCCGACATCCCCAGCTTTCGCATCAGCAAGCGCACTTTTGCTCCTCCGTCGAGTCGGCTGGCATCCTTCGCGAACAAGTCTTCATATCGACTATACCACGCAGCGAACGTAACATTGCTGTCGGGATCGTATCTGAACTCCTTGATATTGTTCGCCAAGGAATCTAAAACAGCTTCCGGATTTGCTGGGACCTGCACCTGGATCGATGTCATTATACTGCGAATCAGCTGCTCCTACTGGGCCATAAACGCTTGCTGTTGTTGCTGCATAACCTCCTGCTGCTGCCTTATCACCTCCTGCTGCTGCCGAAAAAGGTCCGTGACATAACCCTGCTGCTGCTGCTGAAACCATAGCTGGTACGGGTCCACTTGTCCGGCTGGAGGCGGATTTCTGACCTGTTGCTGCTGCGGAATCGGTCGCACATTCCCGGTAGGCAACTGCTGTCCATTTCCCGGCTGAATCGGACCCGGATTCCCGTCGAACGAGTTGTCATCCATTCTTCTTCGTTTCACTGTGGGTAACGTTGTGATGGGATATTTTCACCACTTTTCACAACTTTTGCACTCCCGAAGTCGTCACTTTTGTATTCCGCGCCCGAACTCGCGATACGCGAACATTGGACGCGAATACAAATTAAAACTAATTAAAAACTAGGAATGAAAATAAAACACGTTGTTACGATGACGAACTAAAAACACTTCTATTTACATACATGATGACAACATATCTCATTCACTCTTTATGCGCTTTGTTGACATGTGAAGGATGACGGATAAAACAGTCACTTGTGAGTCCAGTGGCGGCGGAGTGGATAGGGGTACTCCGTTTTCCAGTTGTCCCCAACACATAAAGCCTTTCGAACTTCGAGAGTATTTCTTGATAGGTTTATCCATAGCTGAAAGTTTATCCACAGCTGAGATAAATAAAATTGGTTGTGATATGAAAATATCTATGTGGATGATATCTAAAGGTTGTTTAGGAATAGGGGTTTCCCCTAATTTGATTTTATATGGTCTCCTTTCGTATTTCATAATACAAATTTCGCAAAGGATGACAAAGTTTCGAATTTTTGCTTTCATTTTTGGAAAGTAAAATCGCTTTATAATCTCGCAATGATTTTCCTGATACCACGATGAGAAATCTCGTGAGTATCTTCAATTAATTGATCTGGTTCAGTCTCATTTTTTACGTCTATCAAGATTTTTTGTGAATTTTTTATTTTAAATGTTTTGCACCTGCTGAAATAGTTGTTATAAACGAATTGAATAATTCCAATAAGGTTTTCTGGACAGTAGATACAATTAGTTCGTCTAGTGTCCATACATTCTTTGAAAATTTTTAACATTACAGGAACTCCAAAAACTAATTTGGTTATGTTCCTCCTGTAAATTCGTGGGAAAATCTCTTCATAAAGTTCAGATTCATCTTCTCCGATTTTAAGAATAATCTGATCATGAAAAAAGTTTACTGGTAATTCGGTACATGTTATGAACTCCGAATCATCAGTATCAGCAGAGTGTACTGTTTCGTTCTCAGAAGCAGTTTCATTGGCATTGATCTCTGGTACAATTCTGGATAAGGCATCTGCTACAACATTTTGCTTTCCAGGTCTATGCTTTATTTCAAAATCAAATCCAGAGAGCTGAAGTCTCCATCGTACTAATTTTGTATTGGGTGTCTTCAAATTCATGGCATACGTCAGTGGCTGATGATCTGTATAGAGAGTAAATTTTCTCCCAAACAGAGAAGACCGGAAGTACTGACAAGCCTAAATAATGGCTAGGAGTTCTTTCTCTATAGCCGAGAAATTTTCCTCCGATTTTTTTAAGGTACGCGATGCGTAAGCTATTGGTCTATCTCTACCAATTGGACCTTGGGATAAAACAGCACCTATAGCAAAATCGCTAGCATCAGTTGTTAAGATGAATGTTTTCTCAAAGTCAGGATATTGTAAAACATCACTATGTGTTAATAGTGATTTACAAAACTCGAACGTTTTTAAGAACAATGGAGTATGTTCTATCTCTTCACCTTTCCTCAATTGAACGGTCAATTGCTTAGTTATTTTTGAAAAATCACGAACGAATTTTCTGTAATAACCAAGGATACCTAAAAATCCTTTAAGTTCTTTTTGGTTTCGGGGAACAGGCCAATTTTTAATAGCCTCTATTTTTGTTGGATTTGGTTTTACACCTTTATTTGTAATTATGTGACCCAAAAAAGAAACTTCCTTTTTCAGAAATTCACTTTTATCCAACTGTATTTTTAAATTTACTTTCCTTAATGCATCAAGAATTTTCTTAAGATTTTCCAAATGTTCTTGTAAGGAAGTTGAAAATATAATAATGTCATCCATGTAAACTAAACAACATTTTCCAATAAAATCTCGCAGCACATGATCCATAACTCTTTAAAATGTAGCTGGAGCATTTTTTAGTCCAAAGGGCATTCTTAAATATTCATAAAGCCCATGCTCTACTGAAAAAGCTGTTTTTGGCACATCATGAGGATGAACTTCTATCTGGTGGAAACCAGATGTCAGATCTAAAGTCGTGAAATATTGACACTTTCCTAATTTGTCTAATATTTCAGTAATGTTTGGTAAAGGGTACTTGTCGTCAACAGTTTTTTCATTTAATTTACGGTAATCAACGACAAGACGCCATTTCTGTTTTCCTGAAGAATCTATCTTTTTTGGTACGATCCATATTGGAGAGCACATGATCCATATCTCTTTAGAATGGCATTCTTAAATATTCATAAAGCCCATGCTCTACTGAAAAAGCTGTTTTTGGCACATCATGAGGATTAACTTCTATCTGGTGGAAACCAGATGCCAGATCTAAAGTCGTGAAATATTGACACTTTCCTAATTTGTCTAATATTTCAGTAATTTTTGGTAAAGGGTACTTGTCGTCAACAGTTTTTTCATTTAATTTACGGTAATCAACGACAAGACGCCATTTCTGTTTTCCTGAAGAATCTATCTTTTTTGGTACGATCCATATTGGAGAGCACCTGTGCTTGGTTGGATTATTCCTTGAGCCAACATTTTTAATATTTGATCCTGTACTTCTTGCTTGTGGCAAAAAGGATATCTGTAACTTTTAGAATGGACTGCTGTTTCATCCTTAGTCTCTATTTTGTGTTTAATCACATTCGTAAATGAAAGATCCGTACCTTCCATGTAGAATGTGTCTTGGTATTTTGATATTAAACGAAGAAACTCAGATTTTTCTTCTGCATTTAAATGATCAAGTCGAAGTTGTTGAAGAAAATTTTATTTAGTTTTGACATTTCTCGTTTGAACATTAGAAATTTCAAAATTATTAATGTCTGTAAAAATAGCATCTGTATCAAGATATAGTTCGGTTTTTTGCTTTTTGAAACTTATAATTGGAAGAGTTATCATGTGATTTTCAATTTTGTACAATCCTGATGGTAAAAATACATGTTCCTGCAATTCAATGTCGTTTTTTGAGAAAATATCGCCTTTATTTATTGATGTGTGAAACGTTTTTATGACTGAAACATTTTCGTGGAAATTTATTGAATGGGAATTTGGGTATCTTCTAAACATTTGAATAGTTTTTGAAGGAAATTTGAGTTCATTTGTAGAAGTAAGAATATCAGCTTTAAGTTCTTGGAGTGATTGATAACCAATTAGTCCGTCAAAAAAAGGATGAAAATGAAAAACAAAAAACTTTAAGGGTTTTGTGTGGAGAATTTGATTGAAAGGGTTGAACTCTACAAATTTGTTAATACTGTGCGATCCACTAATATTGCGAACTGTTGTTGGATTTGTAAGGCGACATTTTTCTAAACGTACATGTTTTGGGTCAATGTAATTTCGGTTTGCTCCAGTGTCGACAAGAAAATTTAAAGGTCCTTTTGACGTCTGAAGTTTTATATACGGAATCAAATTTTTCATCTCATAATTTGATTGCTTGTTGCCATACAAACATTTAAGTCATCTTCATGAACTTCATTATCATTTGTGGAATCATTTTGTTGTGCTGAATCAACACATTCAGGTAAATGGACTTTATTATTAGTAGGCTGTATGTCAAGCCTCTGTTGTTCGAAACCATCATTTGTTGTTTCTTCATAGTGAATATGACTGTTATCATCATAGTAATAATATGGGGAATCATTACCTAACTGTGTAAAATTTGAACCATTAGTCATCTCAAGTTGATAATGTGGACCAAAGGCTGGCCTTGGCTGAGACGGCCTATTCATGTACACTGGAGTCGCTTTTCACGCGGTTTTTTTTTACACGGTTTTTTTTTACGTGGATTTCGGAATTTACGCGGTTTTTTTTACGTGGATTCCGGAATTTACGCGGTTTTTTTTTACGCGGATTTCAGAATTGACGCGGTATATCGCTTTTTACGCGGTTTTTTTCTTAAACGGTCTTTTTTTACGCGGATTTCGGAATTTACGCGGTTTTTTTTTTACGCGGATTCCGGAATTTACGCGGGACGTATCACCCGCGTAAAAAGCGACTCCAGTGTAGTTTATTTGCCTGGTACGCACTGATCTATCAACTTCCATAGGCTCTGGCTTAGGTAGATCAAGATTGGGACGTGGTGGACGTGGGACGTGGTGCAAATACTACTAGGTGGTAAGAATAGTCTTTGTTGTTGTTGAGGTTGAGCTTGAGGTTGAGCTTGAGGTTGCGGAATTACTCTATTTGGAATGAAAGGTGAGAAATTTGGTCTTGGTTGAGTAACTGGTTGATAAGTTCTTGGTTGAGGTATACACTCGTAAACACTCGGTGTTGGGTTAGTGGTTGATACGTTCTTGGTAGGGGTGTGGGTATTAATTGTTTCACTTGTTTTGAATAATTATAATTATTTTCTTCAAGCCACAGTCTCAAAGCCTCTTTTAATGTTGCAGGGCTTTGTGCTCTGATGATAGGACCGACAGGATCTTTTAGTCCTGTTAAGAACACTTTTAGTCCCATTTGTTGATAGAAATTATTTTTTGCATTTTTTACAGCATCATTTGGTTCACTAATATTTAAAAGATTCACCAAAAGAGATGCTATGTGCGATATTTTGCCATAGTAATCTTCAACAGAACCTGTTTGATAAAGCTTAAATATATCTCTCGTAAGGGAAACCTCATCACGTCTATCACTATAATGCGTTATTAAATTTTGCTTAATTTCGGCCCAGTCGAGGCTGGTACCGTAAAGTTCCAGAATATTGTCAGCATTACCAACAATTTTCGACCTATGGTGCCAAACCGTGTACATCGCAGTCCCACGTACTTGATTTATTACTGGCATTAAATTTTCAATTGATCGGATAAAAGAATGGAGTTTTACTTGATCGCCATTAAAGGATGGTAAATCTCTTAAAATTTGTGGGGTTTGTAATGTCTTTAAGACATTCTCAACTGGCCCAACATTTGCATTGGCGTTAGCATTGGCTTGCACCTGTGCAGCGGCATTAGCCTGTGCAGCCATTTGTTGTGCTTGGGCAGCAAGCGCTGCTTCAGCTGCTCCGATTACCTTAAATTGGAGCTGTTAGATTTGTTCTTCTATTTCTTGAAGCTGTAACTGCAAAGCAGCCAACTGCTGTTGCATCTGTTCCATTTTTACTCTCACACAAATTACTCAAATAATTGAACAAAAATCTTCACGCACAGGGTTTCACACTAGCCGGCGCCGATGGTGTAGTGGTAAGCGTGACTGCTTTCTAACACCTAAATGGGTCTGGGTTCAATCGCAACCGAGGTCGGTGGGATTT
Source organism: Ochlerotatus camptorhynchus (assembly GCF_037179485.1). NCBI lineage: Eukaryota > Metazoa > Arthropoda > Insecta > Diptera > Culicidae > Ochlerotatus > Ochlerotatus camptorhynchus. The sequence continues at coordinate 118,879 of NW_027041123.1, read as the reverse complement.
TTCTGAGGCATAAAAATCTCTGGTCACTTCTTCCTTCGGAAACGTTACGGGCGGACGTTAAATAAAGGAAAAAAAAAGGGTTTCACACTAGAGGGAATCCTACAATCACGCACTCAATTTAACGCGAAATCAATCCAAACAAAAAATTGTCAATTTTTACACTTTCACTAACTTTTTATCATCAATCACTAAATTTTCCTAAGATAATTTAATTTATAGAAAGAAGTTCACTCTGGTATAATTTTATTTACTTACTGTTGATTCTTAAAATTACAACTTACTTGAGCAATAATCCGTTGCTTCAGCAGGTGGTATGGTTCAGCGTCCACAAATCATAGGCACTTTCACTGCCACTTCGAGTTTTCTAGGGAGTTAATATCGGGCACTATTGTGATTTGAGGCACTAAATTGTCATCACAGATTTGTTATTGTATGTTTTCCGGTAGCAGATAATGGCCTCCTGGAAAAAGCGAAGTGGAACCAGAGCCCGAGGATCTGGATCGTATCACCTTAAAACAATTTCTATAAAAAGATCCCTTCAGACCGATCGCGTTTGTCATAGTGGTCTTTGGTTTTTTGTTCATAATTCCGTTATAAAAAATCTGGGACTTTGAACAGTTATCTGAAGTCAATGACTTGGAAAATTGGTAACTGAAATAAAAAGGACATCGACTTATTACCACTACCTACTTCTCTCTCTTCCGCTCTCAGAATTCGCCGATTCGGTGTCTCTCGTTGTGTTTTCTGCTGAGACTGAGCAATATTCGATACCGTGAAACATCTCCGCAGTTATGTTTTCTTTCGGCGCAGGAGATGTGCGGTAATCAAAAGTTAAGAATGTAGCTAAACATTTACAATAACATTCTACCAAATTTTCATGTGCGTAGTCCACTGCAACAGCCGAACGTACGAACGAATAGGGTGACTATAGCGCATTTTATGAAAACGTCACAAGTTTTTATGGCTGTTTGAAATCAATAATTACGAAGAAACCATAAAGCCTACAAGGTTACTACCAAAGGCACAAATCTAGGGAACTGCATGATAAATGTTTTGTAGAACAACTAAATAAACAGAAATGAAATTTTTCAACTTAAAAACACTAAAATGTATGAAATTTCACCAGTTTTTTTGGTACTTTCAACATACTTTTCAATTTTAAGTTTTTTTTTTTTCCAAAGAGCATTGATAGCTAAGACTTTAATCTTTCATTTTGTATGTTGAAATCAGAAAACCACATTAAGATTAAAAAATATAGCTAACCAAAGTTGGCAATATAAAAAAAAACATAAAATGTTGAATAACTCACTTAGCAGTCATTTCCGACCCTATGTTTCATGGGGATTTTTTCATAACTTTAGGAGCCCTATCTACCCTGAAAATATGTAAAACCCGGAACCAAACACCCTGTATATGCGATGGTTGCGGTTTTCGGTAATTTATTACTTCTAAATTTGATTTAATCAATTTTTTTTTTCGTTTCTTCGGCTTCCTCAATATGGGTATTTTTGGAATCGGAGTGACGTGTAGGGTTCGGAAATCGATGTCTGAGGCCATTTTGAAATTCAATATGGCGGCTTCCGGTTGGAAAAAAATTGGAAATTCTGTCAAATACCCCTCAATATGGGTATTTTTAGAATTGGGGTGACGTGTAGGGTCCGGAAATAGATGCCTGACGCCATTTTGAATTCAATATGGCGGCTTTTGTTAAATATCCCACAATACTGGTATTTTTAGAGTCGGGGTGACGTGTAAGGACCGGACATCAATGTCTGAGGCCATTTTAAAATTCAAGATGGTGGCTTCCGGTTGGAGAAAAACTTGAAAATTCTGTCAAATACCCCTCAATATGGGTATTTTTGGAATTGGGATGCCGTGTAGTGACCGGAAACCCATGTCTGACGCCATTTTGAATTCAATATGGCAGCCTTCGGTTAGAGAAAAAAATGGAAATTCTACCAAAAAGCCCTCAATATGGGTATTTTTTTAAATCTGGGTGACATGTAGGGCCCTGAAACCCATGTATGACACCATTTTGAATTCAATATGGCGGCTTCCGGCTAGAGAAAAACTGGGAAATACTGCCAAATAAACCCACAATATAAGCATTTTTGGAGTCGGTGTGACGTGTGGGGACCGAAAAACCATGTCTGACGTCTTTCTGAAATTCAATATGGCGGCTTCCGGTTAGAGAAAAACTTGGAAATTCTGTCAAATTCCTCTCAATATGGGTATTTTTGGAATTTTGGTGACGTGTTGTACCGGAAATAGATGCCTGACGCCTCTTTGAAATTCAAGACGGCGGCTTCCGGTTGGATAAAAACTTGTCGCCATATGTAATTAATATGGCGTCAGACATGGGTTTCCGGTCCCTACACGTCACCTTGATTCCAAGAATACCCATATTGTGGATAATTTTACAGTATTTCCCAGTTTTTCTCCAACTGGAAGCCGCCATATTGAATTCAAAATGGTGTCAGACACGGGTTTCAAGCCTCTAAACGTTACCATGATTCCGAAAATACCCATATTGAGAGGAATATGACAGAATTTCCTAGTTTTTCTCTAACCGGAAGATGCCATATTAAATTTTAAAATGGCCTCAGACATCCAGACATCGATGTCCGGTTCTTACACGTCACCCCGACTCTAAACATACCAATATTGTGAGGTATTTGACAGATTTTCCAAATTTTTCTCTAGCTGGAAGCGGCCACCTTGAATTTCAAAACGACCTCATACATCTATTTCCGGTCCCTACACGTCATCAAGACTCCAAAAATACCCATATTGTGGGTAATTTCGTAGTACTTCCCAGCTTTTCTCTAACCGGAAGCTGGCATATTGAATTCAAAATGGTGTCAGACATGGGTTTCCAGTCCTTACACTTCACCAAGATTCCGAAAATACCCATATTGAGAGGTATTTGACATACTTTTTAGTTTTTCTCCAACCGGAAGCCACCATCTTGAATTTAAAAATGGCCAGACATCAATTTCCGGCCCTTACACGTCACCCCTACTCCAAAAGTACCAATATTGTGGGATATTTAACAAAAACCGCCATATTGAATTTCAAAAAGACTTCAGACATCTATTTCCGGTCCCTACACGTCACCAAGATTCCAAAATACCCATATTGTGGGTAATTTGGCAGTTTTTCTCTAACCGGAAGTCGCCATATTGAATTTCAAAAAGGCGTCAAACATCGATGTCCGGTCCCTACACTCCCTAGACTCCAAAAATACCCATATTGGGGGGAATTTTGCAGTATTTCCAAGTTTTTCTTTAACCGAAGGCTGGTATATTGAATTTCAAAATGGTGTCAGACATGGGTTTCCAGTCCTTACACTTCACCAAGATTCCGAAAATACCCATATTGAGAGGAATTCGACAGAATTTCCAAGTTTTTCTCTAACCGGAAGCCGCCATCTTGAATTTTAAAATGGCCTCAGAAATCGATGTCCGGTCCTTACACGTCACCCCGACTTTAAAAATACCAATATTGTGAGGTATTTGACAGAATTTTCAAGTTTTTCTCTAGCCGGAAGCCGCCATCTTGAATTTCAAAACGGCCTCGTATATCGATTTCCGGTTCCTACACGTCATCAAGACTTTAAAAATACCCATATTATGGGTAATTTGGCAGTATTTCCCAGCTTTTATCCAACCGGAAGCTGGCATATTGAATTTAAAATGATGTCAGACATCTATTTCCGGTCCCTACACGTCGCCAAAATTCCAAAAATACCCATATTGTGGATAATTTGGCATATTGAATTTCAAAAAGGCCTCAGACATCGATTTACGGTCCTTACACGTCACCCCGACTCCAAAAATACCAATATTGTGGGATATTTGACAAAAATTCCGAGTTTTTCTCCAACCGGAAGCCATATAGAATTTGAAAAAGGCGTCAGACATAGGTTTCCGGTCCCTACACGTCATCAAGATTCCAAAAATACCCACATTGAGATGTTTTTCACAGAATTCCCAAGGTTTTTCTCCACCCGGAAGCCGCTGTGAGGTTTGGACCGTATTCCACCGGAATCACCCAACCCTTTTGGAGAGCAGGCACAACCTACCTATTCAACTGCACTGCGACGAAAGAGGACGAACGAGATGCTTGCTGATTGAAGCGTCGTTGGGTGGTCAGATTAAAGAGGATGAATAGATTCATCCTGTTCATCCAGTTGACAGCTCGTCGAGGGGTTCATCAATGGATATTGCACTATGACTGAATGGTAATCCATTCAGTCAATTGTGCACCTCACATCCCACTCCTTCTCTCAAGAAAAACGAGAAAAAAAATCGCTGGTGCTCATAGCTTTAGGGTGCTTGTTTTTCTTTAAATAATATAAGTCCATTTCAACAGCCTTATTGTCTGTGATGTTGACCCCATGATACCTGCACAAAGTTCATTTTTTCTTTAATATATGATACACCGCAACTTCTTCAGCCAACTGGATAGCGTCTTAGTAAAAGTCCAAAAAAAAAAATGGAAATCTAGCTGCGGATGACAAGTGGCAAACCATAACGCTACCATAGAGGTAACTATAAGACCAGAAGATCCCGAAGAAACGTGCTCAACTTTTTTTTTAATCTGAACTTTTGGAAATGATTTCTAGTAATCAAACATCAAAATTTCTGAGATTTTTGCATTCTTGTCAGTTTTTATAACTTGCTTTCTAATCTTCATTGCCTTAAATTCAAACTCTCCTCAAAATTCACGCATGCCATTGCAGAAGTGCCAAATCTGTTTTTGAAATATAATACATCCAAAGAAGTGAAGTATATCTTTCATTAAAAAGATATTTGAAGAAATCTGTACACTGGAGTAGTTACTGCTACCGGATGGCTGTAAATTTATTCAGAGAAATTCCAATCGATTTATTGCAATAAATTGTCCTATTCCCTCGTCTTAACAAATATAAAGTTAAAACAGAATCTGTGGATAAAATCTGGGTCTTTTTTGCAATAAAACTCCTTTATAGGAATAACTCAATCAAAAAGAAAAAAATGATGACTTTAGCATTTGCTGCACATATACTGACAAATACTGTAGCCACTAAGTCAGCAAAAGCTTCATGAGATTCTTGTTCTTCTTCTTATTCGCATTTCAAGCTAATTGCTTAGCGCATATTAGCTTACTGCGTGCTCTCAACTTAGTGTTCTAAATGCACTTCCACATTTATTAATTCAGAGCATTCGATGCCAATATCAATGCATGAATTTATATATTGTATGGCAAGCACAATGATACTCTATGCCCAGGGAAGTCGAGTGAATTTCCGACCCGAAATATTCCCTCGACCGGAAAGGGAATCGAAACCGCCGCATCCGGCTTAGCTTCAAGAGATCTGATCAGTGAATTTCATGTCCCGTATGAATCTATTCGGTATTCTGATCCAATATTCTGGATCTCAGTAAATGTACAATGATCGAACCCTCAACTTTCTGATCCTTTTAATCGATTCATTCTTCTCTTCAGAATCGGTGTCTCACTTCTAACTACGTTCAACTGTCAGAAAGGGCAATCAATTAAATTATATTTTTCTAGCTATCATCACGAATCACCTTTTTACCTTCTAGTAATCCTCAAACTAAGGCACTCATGATCGAGTGACTCAACATACTCAGATACGTTTCTTCGAGATTCTCCCGCGTCATTCTATCATCGACAACCTATTCCTGAGCGAATTTATTCCTGATGATCTGCCCTTTCTAATGGGTGACCCACAACACTCAGGAAATCCTCACGACATGCCTTTCCTGAGCTGGTGTCCCACCACGCTAAATAACCTGGTGATCCACAAGATCTGCCTTCTTCGAGTGGATGTTCCGGTAGAACGTATATTTAAAAAAAATCCTTTACTACTTCCGGAAGTAGCTTTCCAACGGGCGTTCCAACTTGTGGAAAAACAAATCCACAGACCTTCTTACGAGCGTCCCACTTCGTCACTAAAGGTTTGCAGTAATCTTTCCACCGGGCGTCCCACACCATGGCAAAGATAGTCTTCTAGTGGGCATCTGACACCACTGTTCACCAACGAGCGTCCCACTTCGTGGCATACTTATCTTCCTTCAGGCGTCCCACTCCGCGGAAGATTTTTCTTCGTTGTTGTCCAATCACTGAATAATCATTCCACCGGGCGTCCCACACCGTGGCAATGATTGCATGACTTAGCCGTCTTGAACCACTTTTTCCACGGGCGTCCCACCACCGGTTTGATACCTGTTATGATTGCAGCAAAAATGATTATACTAAGACAACACGGCAATCATACTACACTGCAGGAAACTATTATCACTTTTGAAAGGCAACGTAACGAAGAAAAAAAACAAACGCATCAAAGCAAAACAAAATGTCTTCTAAGGAACATTGACAATGCACTTTTTTTTTGTTGGTATCATTCCATTCTACTCGCAGTTCGCGGTTCGCGCTTCACACTTTCTCATAGACCAGACGAAAATTTGACGAATATACACGTGGGACTTTACGACTAGCCTTTCTTTTAAATAACACTTCAATTTCCACTTCTTAGCCCTCTCAAATCGTTGGGTGATTCTAATGGAAATGGTACAATTTATTTTAGCACTGAATAGTAGCTAAAACCTGGCAGGATCGCCAATGTGAGGTTTGGACCGTATCCCACCGGAATCACCCAACCCTTTTGGAGAGCAGGCACAACCTACCTATTCAACTGCACTGCGACGAAAGAGGACGAACGAGATGCTTGCTGATTGAAGCGTCGTTGGGTGGTCAGATTAAAGAGGATGAATAGATTCATCCTGTTCATCCAGTTGACAGCTCGTCGAGGGGTTCATCAATGGATATTGCACTATGACTGAATGGTAATCCATTCAGTCAATTGTGCACCTCACAGCCGCCATCTTGAACTTGAAAAAGGCTTCAGACATGGTTTTCCGGTCCCTACACGTCACCAAGATTTTAAAAAATACCCACAATGATTTGGTAGTATTTCCCTAACCGGAAGTCGCCATCTTAAATTTCAAAACGGCCCCAGACATCGATGTCCGGTCCGTGCACGTCACCCCGATACCAAAAATACCCATATTGTGGGGTATTTGATAATATTTTCATAAAACTTTGTTATGAAATAAATCCCACGTAATGAGTTTTTGTTACGTCTGGTTCGATTTACGAACCGCCGCGCCGGTTTGGTTCGTAAATGGAGGTTCCAGTGTATTAATAATTAAAAAAAACTCGATCGGAAAAAAAATCTTCGCTCGCAATCGAAAACAACAAACAGCAAAAACTGAAAGGGTCTAGCACAGACCGAACATTTTCAATTCATGTTAATGATATTTTTATGCATGATTTCGAACATGTGAACGCGGATTATGTTTAAGAAAAAATAAAATATTTTAATCTACCTTGTTTGACATGGAATACGACTCGAAACGCATGTTTATAGTAAAAAATAAAAACTTGCGATTAAACTGATAAATGAACCTACAAAAACTGTGTAGGCCCTTTTCGAAAAACAAAGCAAACTGACATTTCGGCGAATGAACACCGAGTCACTTTGCAACTCACCTAAGAATGAACCTCTCACGTCACCCGAGTCGACTGTCGGAATAGAGTGAGAAGAGTCATGTGACTGCGAGGTGACAATTGTCGTCTCACCTCATTCGCCACGCAGAATAACCCTAAATGATCCATAATTCAGTGCCAACATTTCAAAGGGGCGTAATAGCATTTGTAAACAATGGTTTTAGTCGTCGATTTCTCGCGAATGAAAGCTCACTCATAAAAATGAATGACACCAGCAGGTAGAGAAATGTTTCCTGTACCAGCTAGCATTGGTAATTTGCAAGGGTGGCCTTTAATTTGTGAGAAATCGACGGCTAAAGCCATTGTTTACAAAAGCAATTACGCCCCTTTGAAATGTTGGTACTGAATTCTCTATCATCCGTCGGATGTTTTTTTTTTTAATGTTTATTGTTTATTGTTTATTGAAAAATTCAACTGACAATTACTGTCTAAATGAATAAAACTTAAACTAAATAGTTACGGTCAACGGTACGGAAAAGGCCAAGTAGCCGATGACGAAACACGTCAGCTGATACATTGAAGTCGAACATATAAAAAAAGTTGTTGAATTGCGGGCTGATTGCTCGAATTGGCTCGTGTTGTGTATAATTCCGGCTCCGTGGTTCCAAAAACAGAAAGTCGCGTTGACGAAGAGACCTCTCAGGGGCATACATATTTAGCTGTGACAGCAGTGTTGGGCAGTCAATGTCACCTGTAAGCAGCTTTCCAGCGAACATAGCTTTAGCGACCGTCCGTCTCACCTCTATTGACGAGTGCACGGATAGATTTGAGTTCACTCACTCGACAAAAAGTGACACAACAGCGGGGCCCTGTTTACTAAAAATGAACACATATATGTTCATTTTTAGTAAACAGGGCCCCGCTGTTGTGTCACTTTTTGTCGAGTGAGTGAACTCAAATCCATCCGTGCACTCGTCAATAGGCTCGATTCCCAGGAGACGGCAACGCTCCTCGTACGGTGCTAAGTTGTTTACTGTGCAGTTGACGCACGACAACGTACAGTTGTTAATATCGATCGGTGAGAACAAATAGATGCGTAGTTTGTTTATGTTGACTGTGCATGTGGCTTGTTTACTAAGTGGATCGGTGGGAACGGCTTAGTTGCAGAAAACGTATCAACTGAAGTATGAGGATGATTCATGTAAGTGGATTCGGCTTCCTTCCTACAGGATGTGGTTTTACGATGCAATTAGCTGTACGGGTAATTGGTGCTGTTACGGGAATCTGCTTTCCCATGCAAATTGGTTTAAAAATGAGTTGATCTGTTGTGTAGGTTACTGGGGATACTTTGACATTATGAACTGATGTGGGAATGATGTTCTGATCGGATGCATGAGCTACTATGGTAGAAGACCTTAAGTCAGGGGTTATCTTGTCCATAACTCATGTACTGTTTTTTCTTAAATATAAAAAAAATCTTTTAACAAAAGAGTAGAAAGTACAATTTTATTTTATAGTACGTTCAGACTACAGAGTTATAACATGTTATAGCGCTATGGGCCTCCCTTAGCTCAGTCGGTAAAGGCGCAGCTACAAAGCAAGACCATGCTGGAGGTGGCTGGGTTCTATTCCCGGTCCGGTCTAGGAATTTTTCGGGTTGAAAAATTTCTCGACTTCCCTGGGCATAGAAGTATGATAGAACTTGCCACATTTGCCACATAACCAATGCAAAAATGGTACAGGCATCGAAAGCTCTCAATTAATAACTGGGGAAGTGCATCTAGAACACTAAGTTGAGAGCACGCAATAAGCTAATATGCGATATGCAATAAGCTTGAAATGCGAAGAAGAAGAAGCGCTATCTTGATGGTGGTTTTTGTGTTGCAATTATTTGACAACAGTTATAACATGTTATAACTCTCCAGTCTGAACAAGGCATTAAACGCTGTACATACAGGAGAATTATAACTAAAACTTCAAGATTAGTAGTAGATTTTTGTACAAGATTTCATCCGAGTTGGGAATTAGAAAAGCTTATATATAATGCAGTTTTCGCACCAGCGTTATTATACGGAACTAAGGTAGCGGTATTAACAAAGAAAAACAGGGTGGCTTTAGCAAACTACGAAAAAAATATTATGAGGAACATTTTTAATAGCTTTAAAAAATCAAGTTATATGAAATTTAATGCAAGAAAAATTTTAGCAGGAAAAACAATAAATAGACGAGTTAGGGTAGGCAGAATAAGTTATTTTAGACAAAATCAGAAGAAGAGAGATGAATCATCCACTGCTATTAGCGTATAGATTCAAATTCAACAACAAAAAAGAGGGTAGAGCAAGCCTTACTTCGAGGAAATCATTAAATAAGGACTTTGATAGATATGAAGAACTTGATATAGAAGAATGGAAAAAACTAGCTAAGGACAAAGAAAAATTAAAAAAGAAAGTGGAAGAAATTTATAAGAATCAGGATAGCGAAATTTCAGATGGTGTATCGACAGAGGAAGAAGATCAAGGAAAAGGAAGTTATAAACACTGGAAGAAAAAAAGATAAGACAGAGAATGTGTAACAAAGACTATTGCAAAAAAAAAGAAAAAAAAAATACAACCGTTATAGTCAAATAATTCAAACACAGAAACCACCATCAAGATAGCGCTATAACATGTTATAACTCTGTAGTCTGAACGTAGCATTAAACGCTGTCCAGACTGGAGAGTTATAACATGTTATAACGGTTGTCAAATAATTGCAACACACACGTTCATCCTAGAGTCGGTGTATAATGAGTCACGCCAAGAGTGAAGCCAAGTTTACCTATTGAACTGTCAAACCGGCTACCTATCGTGCAAAGTAAACAAACATTACGATGCTATGAAAGGTTCACGAAAGGTATTGCACTAAAATATAAAATATAATCGAAGAAATGATCATAAACACGCAGTGAGCATTAAATTGTCATGGGATACGTTTGGTAATGATCAGTAATGAGAATTTCTACTATTTTTTGTTAAGATAATTTGACAAAATCACTGATATAATGATTTACTACAGCCGCTAGTTTTTTTTCTCGCTAGAAGTTATTTGAAGTTGATGTAAAAGTCCTCTGTTGCCAAGTGAAAATAAAGATAATCTTTCGAAAACCGTAATGCGAGTTCAACTGTTTTTCTATTGGCGTGACTCATTATACACCGACTCTAGTTCATCCCTGTGTGCTGGATAGAGAAAGACGATTAAACGTCAAAAAGGTCTATCGGTAGGTTCAGTTTAACCGAACTGGGTAGATCCTACCATGTTTTGAAGGTTTTCAAGTAGCGTGTGTAGCACTCTACACGGAGAAAAAATACTAATCAAAATTTGAGTTCTTTTTACTTAATATTGAGTTCAGCCTCTCACTTGCACTCTTTATTGTTGTCAAAAAAGGAACGAGATATTCGACCCAACGATATAGTTCAACCAAATAAGTTACTTTTGAGTAAATTGCATATTCTCTAATTTACGTGAATTAACCTTAATTTTGGGTTGATTGATTTATCTTTATTTAGGAGGCTTTCAGCCTGAGGCTGGTTCGCCTCCAATGTTAATTTTGGGTAGCATATACTTAAGAGTAGGTAATTTGTTTTTGGTGTTGTTAAATGGAAACTACTATATGCGATTTACTCAAATTTTGGGTTATTGGGCTGAACCCGGGAATTGAGGGAAAAGTACTTAATTTTGGGTAGTTTTTCATCTCCGTAATAGTAAAAGTATGAACATAGTCTCCACTAAACTGAAAAAGTTGTTCCAATCGAGGTAAAAATGTTGAGATCACATTACCGAAAAATCTGTAAACTGGATTAGCAAAATTAGCTGTCAAATTTACCGAACGATCGGTAAAGTTTACCTATGTGCATTGCTTGATTTGTAGTCGACTTTACCGGAGAACTGTAATTTAGAGGACGAATGCAAATCGAAAATTACCGAGAAATCTGTAATTTTTTAAAAAGGTACCGACTCAACTGTAATTTTTTTTAAATATTGTTTCAATGTGGCGGTCACTGCAACCCATGCAAAAATATGGCGTGATCAACGTGTTAGTGTTGCAAATTGCTCCACCATAATGAACACTGATGTAAACCACACTTCTGCAATGTCCACGAGCAACATCCTTTCAACGCGCTGTTCCTCAACAATTTTCAAGTTTAAATTCGGAAATTTTAGAATATTTTTTTTTTTTCGAAAAAACGACTAAGTGCTTGTAAACAGTACCACTGAACTGTCAAAAAGGTGCAGCCGATTAACACTGAGTTCATCCGTGACGTCACGCTGCAGTACCTAATTAGGTTTATTGTTTTATTGTTGTTTTACATCAACAGGCTGGATGAAGCCCCCATGATGTTAACCTTATCAACTAGGGTAAAAAAAAATACATTCAAGCATGGTCATAACATAAAAAACATTAAAAAAAACATATATCTTATAGTCAGTTACTCCTGCCGGCGAAAAACAGAAGAAAACATTCGACGAAGCGCATCACGGGAGATCGCACCGTACGCTCCATAATTTGTGCGACGTAGAGGCAGTCTTAGTATAAGGTTATTACGAAGCGGTCGGGGTTGAACATTCAGGTCAATTTGAATTAGGATAGCCTCGCAATAAGTTGACAACGGCTTTCGTAACTGGGTAATCGAAACGGATCATTCCAAGGAAATCTACGCAACGCAAAACGAAGAAAGCGACGTTGAACAGATTCAATTCTCTCGGCACCGTTGTTGTAGTTTGGGTTCCAAACCGCTGAACAATACTCAAGCATCGATCGAACAAGCGAACAATAAACGCTGTACAGACTGGAGAGTTATAACATGTTATAACGGTTGTCAAATAATTGTAACACAGAAACCACCATCAAGATAGCGCTATAACATGTTATAACTCTGTAGTCTGAACCAAGGTGACTACATATAGGTGTTCTAATGTGTCAAATTCCTGATTCAGCCATGTTGGATTTTTGTATGGACAGCGACCGAGGGGGGCGACACATCTAAATTTCAAGATTAGATGCTCAACAAATCTCACACTAGCGAATCAATCTTCGAAAAATCTTCTTTCATTTGGCGCATCTACTTGCATCGTGTATCATCTTTTTGCAGGAAATCTTCAGAATCGTCATCAATCTTCTTTCTGTCTACTCAGCGTGCGCGCAGCTAGCCAGAGCAAAACAAAATATTTTCTGCATCGTAGATAGAGTCGTCCCCCTCGACAGCGACCGAGTTTGTTTACAATTTGCACTAAAACCGCACTTTTCCCCCCCGCGACCTCCTCGCCTATATAGTGACAAAGCTGTATCACCATTTATATACCCACCATGGTCTGAACTAGAAATTCTCAGAGGGAGAGATGGGCGGAGAGAATGTTTTGAGCCAAATGAACTGTGAAAATCTGAGCCAATCGAACATTCCAATTAGAATTTTCCGAGGATTTCTTATTCTTACTAGAATAAATTTGAGAGTATTGCAATCGAACAGAAATTCAATCACCTTGTTTTGTGTGCTTCTCAAATTCAAATAGTTTTTTGAAACCAAAAACAATATTCTAACTCTATTGATTAATTGATCTTCGTTGGTTAATGAATGGCAACAAGAAATGTGCAAAATATTGCGATGCAATCAATTATTATTTTGCACGTAAATCGAATTAAAAATAAAAGTCATTTGAAATACTAGCTTCTAGCAAGGGTTGCAAGATAATTTAGGAACAAATCCCTGGTGCCGAATTGTATTTTGTTTTCTCATACTTATGGCGGGTAGTGTATGTATTACCTAAAGCCAGTTAATCCTCCTCTAGTGAATTTAGATTGTTTATAGCGATGATTTTCTTAATAAAAAAATGACAACTATTTTCATTACAGATGGAATTCATGACGCTACTATCGCTTATTTCATTGACAGAAAAAAAAGTGACGATCTGATTTTGACTTCGGTGAATACAGCATACTACCTTGCGGACTTCTTTAACAGATTATAAAAGCATAATACAAATGTTGTGCTCTTCATGTACGAAAGACAATTAATTTATTATTAAAGGTCACTGCAAGAAATAAAGCTGTTTTATTTTTATTTTATTTTTCCGGCATCTTCCTTCAATGTTACTGTTCTTTTAAACACAAAAAATCTGGATCCACTGAAAAGTAACCGATTCTTTCAAATTGATATTTGTCGTATGGCGTAACATTTTTAATAGATGCATCTGCGTAAGCGACAATGATTTTCATTGAGTCCAGATTGCAGTCATTCAAAAATTCTCCCGGTACTTCATTGACGTCTTCAGGGTTTTTGTGTTTGTGTCTCGTCTCCATGTTCAAATTGTTTGTAACAAAATTCACTTATTTCTATGTCAGCACTGATAGGTTGCCTTCCTTGGGCCTCGAGGGTAATCAAAAGTCACTCTCTGGCGGCATCATTATCACTAGAAATACTCAGAGGGAGAGATAGGCGGAGAAAACTAGAAATACTCAGAGGGAGAGATGGGCGGAGAGAATGTTTTGAGCCAAATGAACTGTGAAAATCTGAGCCAATCGAACATTCCAATTAGAATTTTTCCGAGGATTTTTTATTTTCACTAGAATAAATTTGAGAGTATTGCAATCGAACAGAAATTCAATCACCTTTATGTTTTGTGTGCTTCTCAAATTCAACCAAAAACAATATTCTAACTCTATTGATTAATTGATCTTCGTTGGTTAATGAATGGCAACAAGAAATGTGCAAAATATTGCGATGCAATCAATTATTATTTTGCACGTAAATCGAATCAAAAATAAAAGTCATTTGAAATACTAGCTTCTAGCAAGGGTTGCAAGATAATTTAGGAACAAATGCTGCCGAATTGTATTTTGTTTTCTCCGCCTATCTCTCCCTCTGAGTATTTCTAGTATGAAGATGCGCATATAGTCCATTAGTGGTTTTGTGTTATCGGTCAATTGTACGTGGAATATATCGCGAAGTTATTCAAGAGCAAATTTTCATTATGTCGTAAGTAAAATTCGTACCAATCCGAGAAAAATAAAGTTTTGTTCTGATGACCGAAAAGTTATTCCTATTTCCAATTAAACACATAGTGATAGCAATTGTTTAACATATTCAGCAGGGTTTTAATCATACAAATGCAAATCGCTAGCTTTTATGCAAAAAAATACTGGTTTTTGCGTCAAAAGTTGTTATACCATAGAGGTAACTCTAAGACTAGTAGGTCCCGAAGAAAACTGCTCAACTTTTTGGCTCAGCTCTGGTACTATCTTCGGTCCCAAGCTAATCGATTAACCCCTCGAAACATAGGAAAATCTACTAACCCCTAATTTTATCTGTCAAAGTTTCATAGCGAATCAAAACAAACATTGTGTAGTACTAGATTTTCGACTAGAATAGGGTACGTTAATCGTTTGCTTGGGACCAATAGGCTAGTCAAGTATGTTGTGCCCTTGAAAAGGTATAAGATTACTCGGTTTACTAAAAGGATCAAACACGTCCGTCGTTGTTCATGGTCAGCGATATAAGAGACCGACACTCGTCTTTATTGCAGTTTCTACCGTTTAACACATATAATATATCGTTCGAGTGAACATCACTGATCGTTTATCTTTCAGACCTTATTTTATCGCTAAAAGGGTTTCGACTCTTACACCGGACATATCAGTTCTCCCTCCTTAAGACATAACGCTAATTTAACTAAATTGCAATACATTCGATTAGTTAGTTAAACACCAAAACTTCCTTTAAATTTAGCTTCGAACTTCAAATATCGAACACGAAATATTTCTCAGATACTTCAATGATAATTCGTGTTAATTCACTTTTTCTTCTTCACGCGACTCCCAGGTCTCAACGAAGGTATAAGTTCTTCTTCATTGCTTCTGGAACATCGCTCGACTTGAATCTTCCTCCTCCTTGTTCGTTTTTGATCGCGAATAGCTTCTCGTAGCGATAGGACTGCGTCTAGCCTGCTTGAAGCACCTGCTATCGCTGTCCTTTGTTGGTACCACTGGTACATCCGGAAATCCTCGAAACTCTTCCTCGTCAGAAACGCTGTTTTCTCGTGGCCTCTTTTCTCTCTGTATTGGTATACTAATCGTCGTGGTAGTTGGCCGCTGATCAACGATGCGCAGTTGATTCCGATGTGCATTAAAGGTGCGGCTGCCAATAGAGATAGTGAAAACATTAGTTGAAACTCTATTGACGTATTGCGCATCAATCTATTTCTCAATCGACTTTTTATCATTGTTTTTTGTATAAGATTTTATTCCCCAAAACCAATTTGATAAATGGATCTTGGGAGGGCGTACTTTTATCTACTAAAGTCTCTTCCTTTTCCAGAGGAGCTTGGAGATAATGCTTATAGCCTCGTTTAGGATGCAAAAGATCGACTAAAACCTTAGGCTTAAAGCTAAATAGTTTTTTCAGACGGTAGTCTTTCGTCGTTAGCTGAACATGTATTTCTATAATTAGATAAAAACAATGTAACTCGGTCTTCTTAGAGTCGGTGTATAATGAGTCACGCCAAGAGAAAAACAGTTGAACTCGCATCACGGTTTTCGAAGGATTCCCTTTCTTTTCACTTGGCAACAGAGGACTTCTGCATCAACTTCAAATGACTTCTAGCTAGAACAAAAAATTGCGGCTGTAGTGAATCATTATATCAGTGATTTTGTCAAATTATCTTATCAAACAATAGTAGAAATTCTCATTACTGATCATTAGCAAACGTATCCCATGACAATTTAATGCTCTCTGCGTGTTTATGATCATTTCTTCAATTTTATTTTATATTTTATTGCAATACCTTTCGTGGACCTTTCATAGCATCGTAATGTTTGTTTACTTTGCACGATAGGTAGCCGGTTTGACAGTTCAATAGGTAGACTTGGCTTCACTCTTGGCGTGACTCATTATACACCGACTCTAGGTCTTCTATGCCTAAAGAACGTGTGTCAGGATCTAAAATAAACTTTTTCAGCACTCGGATTATATGGAGGGCTTTTCATAACTTTTATTCCTTGATTCGTCATAAATGAGCAAAAATGTGTAGAGTTGAATGGTGGGCCTCCATCCGTCACTAAGACATCCGGCAAACCGAACCTTGCAAAAATTGAATTAATTTTTTTTTATAACTTTGTTAGCGTCTGTTCCATACCTCATAATTTCTATTTCAAGCCATTTTGTAAAACTGTCAACACCTAACAAGGATGTTTTAGATTCAAAGTAGAAAAAATCTGCATGAATACGGCTGAACGGACGAGTTGTTGGAATCCATGAAGTATTACAGTAAGGTTTAGGTATTGCTGCTGTTTTTAAACACGATTGGCATCTTTTTACATATGTTTCTATATCTTCATTCAAACCTAGCCAAAACAAACAGCGACGTGCTGTCTGCTTCATTTTAACAATCCCATTGTGGTTATAATGGAGCAATTTCAAAATAGGATTGTGAAGGGATTGAGGTATAAACACTAAGTCTTGATACAAAATACAACCTTCTGTCAATTCCAGATCATAACGTAAAGAAAACACTGGTTTCCAAATTTTATCAATAGTTTTAGGCCATCTTTCCTCAATGTAACAAACGAGCTTAAAGGGTGTCCACGATGAAATTGCCACACACAAAATTGATTCGCAAAATTCGAGTTTTCATCCGATTCCCATCAAATTTTCAGGGATTGAGAAATAACTATTAAACTTCATTTTACCATTTTACTCGTATTTTATTTACAGTCCATACGCAAATGCCCGCACCTTGGCCTTAACCCCGGCCATAAGATTCTGCACAACCTGTGAATCAACCGTTTTTTGCATGTAAACCCATACTTTCTTCAGTTCCTCGACTGTCTTCACTACCTTAGGTCGTTTAAGAAGGTGCTGCTTCATAATCGCCCAGTACTTCTCGATGGGGCGGAGCTCCGGAGTGTTGGGAGGGTTGAACATTTTCGGCACGAAATTGACCTTATTGTCCGCATACCACTTCAGCACGTCCTTGGAGTAGTGGCATGAGGCCAAATCCGGCCAGAAGATTGTTGGGACGTTGTGGGCCTTCAGGAGAGGAAGCAGCCGCTTCTGGATCAATCTTCTTTCTGTCTACTCAGCGTGCGCGCAGCTAGCCAGAGCAAAACAAAATATTTTCTGCATCGTAGATAGAGTCGTCCCCCTCGACAGCGACCGAGTTTGTTTACAATTTGCACTAAAACCGCACTTTTCCCCCCCGCGACCTCCTCGCCTATATAGTGACAAAGCTGTATCACCATTTATATACCCACCATGGTCTGAACTAGAAATTCTCAGAGGGAGAGATGGGCGGAGAGAATGTTTTGAGCCAAATGAACTGTGAAAATCTGAGCCAATCGAACATTCCAATTAGAATTTTCCGAGGATTTCTTATTCTTACTAGAATAAATTTGAGAGTATTGCAATCGAACAGAAATTCAATCACCTTGTTTTGTGTGCTTCTCAAATTCAAATAGTTTTTTGAAACCAAAAACAATATTCTAACTCTATTGATTAATTGATCTTCGTTGGTTAATGAATGGCAACAAGAAATGTGCAAAATATTGCGATGCAATCAATTATTATTTTGCACGTAAATCGAATTAAAAATAAAAGTCATTTGAAATACTAGCTTCTAGCAAGGGTTGCAAGATAATTTAGGAACAAATCCCTGGTGCCGAATTGTATTTTGTTTTCTAATACTTATGGCGGGTAGTGTATGTATTACCTAAAGCCAGTTAATCCTCCTCTAGTGAATTTAGATTGTTTATAGCGATGATTTTCTTAATAAAAAAATGACAACTATTTTCATTACAGATGGAATTCATGACGCTACTATCGCTTATTTCATTGACAGAAAAAAAAGTGACGATCTGATTTTGACTTCGGTGAATACAGCATACTACCTTGCGGACTTCTTTAACAGATTATAAAAGCATAATACAAATGTTGTGCTCTTCATGTACGAAAGACAATTAATTTATTATTAAAGGTCACTGCAAGAAATAAAGCTGTTTTATTTTTATTTTATTTTTCCGGCATCTTCCTTCAATGTTACTGTTCTTTTAAACACAAAAAATCTGGATCCACTGAAAAGTAACCGATTCTTTCAAATTGATATTTGTCGTATGGCGTAACATTTTTAATAGATGCATCTGCGTAAGCGACAATGATTTTCATTGAGTCCAGATTGCAGTCATTCAAAAATTCTCCCGGTACTTCATTGACGTCTTCAGGGTTTTTGTGTTTGTGTCTCGTCTCCATGTTCAAATTGTTTGTAACAAAATTCACTTATTTCTATGTCAGCACTGATAGGTTGCCTTCCTTGGGCCTCGAGGGTAATCAAAAGTCACTCTCTGGCGGCATCATTATCACTAGAAATACTCAGAGGGAGAGATAGGCGGAGAAAACTAGAAATACTCAGAGGGAGAGATGGGCGGAGAGAATGTTTTGAACCAAATGAACTGTGAAAATCTGAGCCAATCGAACATTCCAATTAGAATTTTCCGAGGATTTCTTATTCTTACTAGAATAAATTTGAGAGTATTGCAATCGAACAGAAATTCAATCACCTTGTTTTGTGTGCTTCTCAAATTCAAATAGTTTTTTGAAACCAAAAACAATATTCTAACTCTATTGATTAATTGATCTTCGTTGGTTAATGAATGGCAACAAGAAATGTGCAAAATATTGCGATGCAATCAATTATTATTTTGCACGTAAATCGAATTAAAAATAAAAGTCATTTGAAATACTAGCTTCTAGCAAGGGTTGCAAGATAATTTAGGAACAAATCCCTGGTGCCGAATTGTATTTTGTTTTCTCATACTTATGGCGGGTAGTGTATGTATTACCTAAAGCCAGTTAATCCTCCTCTAGTGAATTTAGATTGTTTATAGCGATGATTTTCTTAATAAAAAAATGACAACTATTTTCATTACAGATGGAATTCATGACGCTACTATCGCTTATTTCATTGACAGAAAAAAAAGTGACGATCTGATTTTGACTTCGGTGAATACAGCATACTACCTTGCGGACTTCTTTAACAGATTATAAAAGCATAATACAAATGTTGTGCTCTTCATGTACGAAAGACAATTAATTTATTATTAAAGGTCACTGCAAGAAATAAAGCTGTTTTATTTTTATTTTATTTTTCCGGCATCTTCCTTCAATGTTACTGTTCTTTTAAACACAAAAAATCTGGATCCACTGAAAAGTAACCGATTCTTTCAAATTGATATTTGTCGTATGGCGTAACATTTTTAATAGATGCATCTGCGTAAGCGACAATGATTTTCATTGAGTCCAGATTGCAGTCATTCAAAAATTCTCCCGGTACTTCATTGACGTCTTCAGGGTTTTTGTGTTTGTGTCTCGTCTCCATGTTCAAATTGTTTGTAACAAAATTCACTTATTTCTATGTCAGCACTGATAGGTTGCCTTCCTTGGGCCTCGAGGGTAATCAAAAGTCACTCTCTGGCGGCATCATTATCACTAGAAATACTCAGAGGGAGAGATAGGCGGAGAAAACTAGAAATACTCAGAGGGAGAGATGGGCGGAGAGAATGTTTTGAGCCAAATGAACTGTGAAAATCTGAGCCAATCGAACATTCCAATTAGAATTTTTCCGAGGATTTTTTATTTTCACTAGAATAAATTTGAGAGTATTGCAATCGAACAGAAATTCAATCACCTTTATGTTTTGTGTGCTTCTCAAATTCAACCAAAAACAATATTCTAACTCTATTGATTAATTGATCTTCGTTGGTTAATGAATGGCAACAAGAAATGTGCAAAATATTGCGATGCAATCAATTATTATTTTGCACGTAAATCGAATCAAAAATAAAAGTCATTTGAAATACTAGCTTCTAGCAAGGGTTGCAAGATAATTTAGGAACAAATGCTGCCGAATTGTATTTTGTTTTCTCCGCCTATCTCTCCCTCTGAGTATTTCTAGTATGAAGATGCGCATATAGTCCATTAGTGGTTTTGTGTTATCGGTCAATTGTACGTGGAATATATCGCGAAGTTATTCAAGAGCAAATTTTCATTATGTCGTAAGTAAAATTCGTACCAATCCGAGAAAAATAAAGTTTTGTTTTGATGACCGAAAAGTTATTCCTATTTCCAATTAAACACATAGTGATAGCAATTGTTTAACATATTCAGCAGGGTTTTAATCATACAAATGCAAATCGCTAGCTTTTATGCAAAAAAATACTGGTTTTTGCGTCAAAAGTTGTTATACCATAGAGGTAACTCTAAGACTAGTAGGTCCCGAAGAAAACTGCTCAACTTTTTGGCTCAGCTCTGGTACTATCTTCGGTCCCAAGCTAATCGATTAACCCCTCGAAACATAGGAAAATCTACTAACCCCTAATTTTATCTGTCAAAGTTTCATAGCGAATCAAAACAAACATTGTGTAGTACTAGATTTTCGACTAGAATAGGGTACGTTAATCGTTTGCTTGGGACCAATAGGCTAGTCAAGTATGTTGTGCCCTTGAAAAGGTATAAGATTACTCGGTTTACTAAAAGGATCAAACACGTCCGTCGTTGTTCATGGTCAGCGATATAAAAGACCGACACTCGTCTTTATTGCAGTTTCTACCGTTTAACACATATAATATATCGTTCGAGTGAACATCACTGATCGTTTATCTTTCAGACCTTATTTTATCGCTAAAAGGGTTTCGACTCTTACACCGGACATATCAGTTCTCCCTCCTTAAGACATAACGCTAATTTAACTAAATTGCAATACATTCGATTAGTTAGTTAAACACCAAAACTTCCTTTAAATTTAGCTTCGAACTTCAAATATCGAACACGAAATATTTCTCAGATACTTCAATGATAATTCGTGTTAATTCACTTTTTCTTCTTCACGCGACTCCCAGGTCTCAACGAAGGTATAAGTTCTTCTTCATTGCTTCTGGAACATCGCTCGACTTGAATCTTCCTCCTCCTTGTTCGTTTTTGATCGCGAATAGCTTCTCGTAGCGATAGGACTGCGTCTAGCCTGCTTGAAGCACCTGCTATCGCTGTCCTTTGTTGGTACCACTGGTACATCCGGAAATCCTCGAAACTCTTCCTCGTCAGAAACGCTGTTTTCTCGTGGCCTCTTTTCTCTCTGTATTGGTATACTAATCGTCGTGGTAGTTGGCCGCTGATCAACGATGCGCAGTTGATTCCGATGTGCATTAAAGGTGTGGCTGCCAATAGAGATAGTGAAAACATTAGTTGAAACTCTATTGACGTATTGCGCATCAATCTATTTCTCAATCGACTTTTTATCATTGTTTTTGTATAAGATTTTATTCCCCAAAACCAATTTGATAAATGGATCTTGGGAGGGCGTACTTTTATCTACTAAAGTCTCTTCCTTTTCCAGAGGAGCTTGGAGATAATGCTTATAGCCTCGTTTAGGATGCAAAAGATCGACTAAAACCTTAGGCTTAAAGCTAAATAGTTTTTTCAGACGGTAGTCTTTCGTCGTTAGCTGAACATGTATTTCTATAATTAGATAAAAACAATGTAACTCGGTCTTCTTAGAGTCGGTGTATAATGAGTCACGCCAAGAGAAAAACAGTTGAACTCGCATCACGGTTTTCGAAGGATTCCCTTTCTTTTCACTTGGCAACAGAGGACTTCTGCATCAACTTCAAATGACTTCTAGCTAGAACAAAAAATTGCGGCTGTAGTGAATCATTATATCAGTGATTTTGTCAAATTATCTTATCAAACAATAGTAGAAATTCTCATTACTGATCATTAGCAAACGTATCCCATGACAATTTAATGCTCTCTGCGTGTTTATGATCATTTCTTCAATTTTATTTTATATTTTATTGCAATACCTTTCGTGGACCTTTCATAGCATCGTAATGTTTGTTTACTTTGCACGATAGGTAGCCGGTTTGACAGTTCAATAGGTAGACTTGGCTTCACTCTTGGCGTGACTCATTATACACCGACTCTAGGTCTTCTATGCCTAAAGAACGTGTGTCAGGATCTAAAATAAACTTTTTCAGCACTCGGATTATATGGAGGGCTTTTCATAACTTTTATTCCTTGATTCGTCATAAATGAGCAAAAATGTGTAGAGTTGAATGGTGGGCCTCCATCCGTCACTAAGACATCCGGCAAACCGAACCTTGCAAAAATTGAATTAATTTTTTTTTATAACTTTGTTAGCGTCTGTTCCATACCTCATAATTTCTATTTCAAGCCATTTTGTAAAACTGTCAACACCTAACAAGGATGTTTTAGATTCAAAGTAGAAAAAATCTGCATGAATACGGCTAAACGGACGAGTTGTTGGAATCCATGAAGTATTACAGTAAGGTTTAGGTATTGCTGCTGTTTTTAAACACGATTGGCATCTTTTTACATATGTTTCTATATCTTCATTCAAACCTAGCCAAAACAAACAGCGACGTGCTGTCTGCTTCATTTTAACAATCCCATTGTGGTTATAATGGAGCAATTTCAAAATAGGATTGTGAAGGGATTGAGGTATAAACACTAAGTCTTGATACAAAATACAACCTTCTGTCAATTCCAGATCATAACGTAAAGAAAACACTGGTTTCCAAATTTTATCAATAGTTTTAGGCCATCTTTCCTCAATGTAACAAACGAGCTTAAAGGGTGTCCACGATGAAATTGCCACACACAAAATTGATTCGCAAAATTCGAGTTTTCATCCGATTCCCATCAAATTTTCAGGGATTGAGAAATAACTATTAAACTTCATTTTACCATTTTACTCGTATTTTATTTACAGTCCATACGCAAATGCCCGCACCTTGGCCTTAACCCCGGCCATAAGATTCTGCACAACCTGTGAATCAACCGTTTTTTGCATGTAAACCCATACTTTCTTCAGTTCCTCGACTGTCTTCACTACCTTAGGTCGTTTAAGAAGGTGCTGCTTCATAATCGCCCAGTACTTCTCGATGGGGCGGAGCTCCGGAGTGTTGGGAGGGTTGAACATTTTCGGCACGAAATTGACCTTATTGTCCGCATACCACTTCAGCACGTCCTTGGAGTAGTGGCATGAGGTAAAATCCGGCCAGAAGATTGTTGGGACGTTGTGGGCCTTCAGGAGAGGAAGCAGCCGCTTCTGGAGGCACTCTTTTATGTACACCTGTCCGTTCATCGTGTCCTGGGTCACGAAAGGTGCACTCCGCTTCCCGCACGTACAGATGGCTTGCCAAACCAGGAATTTCTTCGCAAATTTGGACATCTTCTGAGTGCGGACATGCTCCGGAACGCTGAACTTATCCTTGGCCGTGAAAAACAGGTTGCCGGGGATCTGTTTGAAGTGGGCCTTCACATATGTTTCGTCGTCCATGATGCAGCATTCAACTTTCGTCAGCATGTTGAGGTACAACTTCCTGGCACGGGTTTTGGTGGACTTGTTCTGCTTCTCGTCGCGATTAGGGGCCTTTTGTACCTTGAACGTTCGAAGCCCAGCCTTAGTTTTGGCCTTCTGGACAAAACTTCGGCTTAGGTGCAGCTTCTTAGCCACATCCCTAACGGAGGCGTTCGGATTTCGGTTGAAGGCCCCAACTACGCGGTTGTGATTTTTGGTGTTGTACGGAATACTTTTTCCTTCACTTCTGGGCTTCCGATCGGTGGTGAACCGTTCCTCGAACCGCTTAATCACTCGCGACACCGTGGAATTCGCGATTCCCAACGTTTTAGCGATGGAACGATGCGAGAGATCCTTGTTCTCGTGATGAATGCGCAAGATTTTATCACGCACGAGCTGTTCTTTCGACTCCATTTCCGCGAGTTTTGATCACAGGACTTTAAAACTTGCAGGATGTAAATAATGAACTATGAACTAAATCCACCCAAATTTTCATTAAATTCTACCCAACGGTTAAAAAGTTAGAGCAATTTCATAGTGTGGCAATTTCATCGTGGACACCCTTTAGAAAGAAAAGAATCAGATTTTGTTTCTTTCGCGATTTGCGAATAATCAAGCGGAAAATCGCCGAAAAAATTTATGCTTTTTATACTGCCACTGTCAATATTTTTAGGAATACCTTGTTCGAGAGGAAACCTTGAACAAAAGTCTGCGTTTCCCATTCGAGATGAAGGCCTATAACAAATTTCGAACTCATATATGGACATTTCCATCACATATTGCTGCAGTCTTGTAACACAAACCTTCTTTTCCATAAATTCCTAACAGTGGTTTGTGATCCGTGTAAATAGTGAATTTTTGGCCAAATAAATATTTATGGAATCTTTTCACCGCAGTCTTGTAACACAAATCTGATTTTCCCCTTCTTTTCCATAAATTCCTAACAGTGGTTTGTTTTTTTTTTTATCCATTAATTTATTTGTAAGGCTCAAACGCGTTAGCTTTACGGAGCCGATTCTTACAATTTTTCATTAATTTGAAATAAAAGAGTTTATAAAATTAGTTCATTTTTTCCTAGAAGTCGGTTGTTTGGTGTTAACTTTCTCTCATGGCCGCAGTTTTCTTCTTTCTTCCGTTTTCTGTGTTTCAATAGCAGTTTTCAATTTCTTCGCGATCAAGAACAATGGATGGCTTTCGGTCTCAAGCTGACTTCCTCTTGCTGCTTCTTGTTCTTCTTCCATGTCCGGGGTCGTCTCATCGATTGCCATAACTTCTTCATCGAACACCTCAATAGCATCCGCTGAAGCATCGCCGGCTAAAACACCCGCATATGATGTACAGGTATCCACGCTGCTAACACTTTGGGCTTCGTCCGGGTCACGTTTTTCCGTATCCGTCGTTTGTTGTTTTTCGTTTGTTGTTGTGTCCTGCGAGGTTCCCGCTTTGAGCAAGAATTCATCTGGTGCCCCTCAATCTTGCAAACAAAGCACACATTCTTGTTCCCGGGATAGAACACGTTTCCTTTACGGTTGAGGAAATGCAGTGATGTAGGAATTTCCTTCTTAACATCCATGTATACACCGCGGATGCCAGTGTATATATCAAAACCTAACTCGGGAGGAAATTTCTCCCTAACCACACGTTATCCAATGCTAGGTTTTTGTCAGGCACTTCAGGAGGCAGATCGTACACTCTGACATACTGAATGTATTCATCCGCATTCAACATGTGTACCTCTACTGCCTTTCCATCGTCATAACGGAAAGTTAATTGTTTACTGTTATTCATCAATGTGTGACACATTGCCTCTTCGACCTTGAATTTAATAAACAAGGATTTCTCCTCCGCTACCCTGTATATAGCTTCCATCTGCATAGGATCCGCATCCAGAGTCTTCGCGAAATGAATAATTTCGCCCATCGACGGTTTTCTAGCTCCATCGCCAAAGCTAAATTTGACGGTGTTTTTAACTTCAACTCCATTCATTCTTGATTCTATCCACAGGATTCCACACACGGCTAGCTAACTGCGGATAAACAATGTGCGCAACACACAATAGCTTGGTAGAAAAACAGGCTGCCGATAGCACTATCGACACCGAGAAAAAATGCTGCTGTGTCCGTCCACAGCTGAAAGCGAACTGACAGTGGTTTGTGATCCGTGTAAATAGTGAATTTTTGGCCAAATAAATATTTATGGAATCTTTTACCAGGTTTATTTGGAACGATGACTGCCAGAAAACATTTGAAGAAAGCAAGAAGGCTTTGCTTACTGCTAACCTTTTAGAATTTTATGACCCATACAAACCCATAATAGTGGTATCTGATGCTTGTAGCTATGGACTTGGAGGTGTCATAGCTCACACAATTAATGGACAAGAGAAACCGATAAGTTTTGTCTCATTTTCATTGAATTCTGCTCAAAAATCTTATCCAATACTACAATACTACATAGTATTGGATAAGATTTTTGAGCAGAATTCAATGAAAATGAGACAAAACTTATCGGTTTCTCTTGTCCATTAATTGTGTGAGCTATGACACCTCCAAGTCCATAGCTACAAGCATCAGATACCACTATTATGGGTTTGTATGGGTCATAAAATTCTAAAAGGTTAGCAGTAAGCAAAGCCTTTTTGCTTTCTTCAAATGTTTTCTGGCAGTCATCGTTCCAAATAAACCTGGTATCTTTGTCTAACAAAGCATATAAACAAGCCAACCTGGCAGACAAATGAGAAACAAATTTCCCATAAAAATTAATCAAATTCAAATTTAAATTTAAATCAGTCACATTTTTTGGAACTTTTGCTTCTTTAATAGTCGATAGCTTATCTGGTGATGGAAGAAGACCACTTTCTGTTATCAAATGTCCTTGCTAGTTTACCTTTATATTTAATTTTTCTAACCTATCAAGCCCCAAATGCAATTGTTTTTCACATACTTCCCTAGTTCCATGTTTTAATCCAATCAAAATCTGATCCATTATTTTTTGAAAAATTGAAGCGCTGGATGTAGCCCCTTGAGGTAAGCGATTGTAGGAATATAGTCCCTTATAGTGTTTATAACTACAAATCTCTTAGATCTTTCCGAGAGTTGTAGTTGTGTGTACGCCCCCGCCAAGTCAAGACAACAAAACCATTTGCAACCAGACAATGAAGCAAATATGTCTTGTGCTAATGGAAGAGGATATGTATCAAGAATTATTAGTTTGTTAATAGACACTCGGCAATCTATTACCATTCTAATTTCGTTATCTTTTTTTAGAACTATGACCACCGGGGAAGCCCATTCACTAACCTGAATAGGCGTTATTATATTTTGTTTCTCGAGGGAATCCAAATGAGCAATGACCTTCTCTCTTATTTTGAAGGGTACCTCGTATGCCTTTCGAAACACCGGTCTTTCATCCTTAAGCACAAGATTTGCCTCAAATCCTATTATAGGATTTGAAAAATCACTATCAAATATTTTTGGATATTGTAACCGTATATTAGACTCAACATTACCAGCTAGATCCGTTTGCTGAACTTCCTTCCTGACAATGTTAACGACTATGGGATTTCCAAACGTTTCCCTCCAGTTTCTACCGAACAAAGGAACAAAACTTCTGGCACCGTCGAGAATTATTAAAGAAACTTGCTGCTGCATGTTATTTACTTTCACGTTTACTGAGACCTTGCCAAAAATATTCAGTTGTTGTCCATTTACCACCACCAAACGACTATTGCAAATTGTGGTTTGAATGTGCTTGAAATATTTTGTATAAGTGCTCAGACTAATCACCGAAACTGCTGTCCCACAATCAATTTCCATGTTCAAATGCACTCCCTCAACTGTCACATCTACAAGGCACGGTTCGTTAAAACGTCTGCTTGCTGAAATCATCATGCATGGATAATCTTCGTTTCCGTCTTCTGAATCTCTTAGTCGTAATTTTTTAAAATCATAGCTGTCAATCGGCTCTTCGTCTACAAAGTTTACTGTTTTACGATTCTGTAGCTGAAAACAATTACGTTTTACATGTCCTCGTTTTCTACAATAATTACAAATAACATTTCCATGGGGATTCTCTGATCCGTATCCACGACGTTCCTGATAATTTGCTTTTGGTCTACCCTCGTAATATGTTCTGTGATCAAACCGGTTATTATACGGAGATACACGACCGCGTTCCCTACTCGTGCTTCTACTGCGACTACTATATTGTCTACTGTAGCCTCGCGATCTCGGTCTATTATCCCTGTTCCAACCATCCCGTTGTCCTCCTTGACCTAACCGATATTTCACCGATTTCACGCTCCAATATTCCACGTTCTGCTCATTCATTTCTTTTGCTCTAAGTTTTGCTAACTCTATTCTTACTACAATTTCCTCTACTTCTTCCAATGTCATGTTATCTTTCATTAAAAGCTTATGCTTCAAATCCTGATCTCGTAATCCAAACACTATTCTATCCTTTATCGCTTCATTCTTATGCGCTCCAAATCCACATTGACTTGCTAATAATTTCAATGCTAGTACATAATTTTCTGCTGGCTCATCTACTCCTTGAATGCGACCATTGAATTTGTGCCTGTACATCATATTTGGCTGCGTTTTATCTAGTCGTTCCTTTAATTCCTCTATCATCTGAACATAATCAATTTCATTTATATCTGTCTCCGGGTAAATTAGTTTTATTTCATCGAAAATAATTGGTCCACTCAAGGTAATGAATATTTTTTTTTTAGCTTCAGAAATATTATTTAAAGAAAATAAAATATTCATGCGTTCCATATGTTTGGAAAAGCTGGAACCATGTAAAAAATGGTCCACGCTTCCGATTAAAGAGGACATCGTAGCAAATGAAAGCCAACAATTGATGAAACCACCCTAGAATGATTCAATTATGATAGATGCTTAAAATGACTTACTTGACTTCTTTATGTTCTTACTGTTCCACGTTGTTGTTCGCGTTCGATGTGTCAGTGGTACTCACCACCGGCGTTACACTCACGAAGGCGTTATGAGCTGCTCACTCACAAAGGTGTTACGAACCGCTTGCTCTTAGTCGTCACTCTTTCTCGTTTTCTTTTCCGCTTGCTATCACGCCGGTCACTCAAGGTCGTCGAATTCCAAAGGCGTTTTCTCGGCTCTGCCTCTCGCTCACTCACTTTTTTCGTGTTTCTTTAGCTTTAGCACGCTATAAATTTTCAATGATGAACTTAATGCTCTTATACACTTTTTGCTAGCCTCACACAATTGTTCATTGCTGCTGCCACACAATGCCGGCCTTCTTTTGTACGGACTACCGGAAGCTCTATTCAATACTATGCTATAAAAAAAAATCCAAGAACGCATGTGCATTGCTTGATTTGTAGTCGACTTTACCGGAGAACTGTAATTTTGAGGACGATATGCAAATCGAAAATTACCGAGAAATCTGTAATTTTTCAAAAAGGTTACCGACTCAACTGTATTTTTTTTTAAATATTGTTTCAATGTGGCGGTCACTACAACCCATGCAAAAATATGGCGTGATCAACGTGTTAGTGTTGCAAATTGCTCCACCATAATGAACACTGATGTAAACCACACTTCTGCAATGTCCACGAGCAACATCCTTTCAACGCGCTGTTCCTCAACAATTTTCAAGTTTAAATTCGAAAATTTTAGAATATTTTTTTTTTTCGAAAAAACGGCTAAGTGCGTGTAAACAGTACCACTGAACTGTCAAAAAGGTGCAACCGATTAACACTGAGTTCATCCGTGACGTCACGCTGCAGTACCTAATTAGGTTTATTGTTTTATTGTTGTTTTACATCAACAGGCTGGATGAAGCCCCAATGATGTTAACCTTAACATAAAAAAACATTAAAAAAAACATATATCTTATAGTCAGTTACTCCTGCCGGCGAAAAACAGAAGAAAACATTCGACGAAGCGCATCACGGGAGATCGCACCGTGCGCTCCATAATTTGTGCGACGTAGAGGCAGTCTTAGCATAAGGTTATTACGAAGCCGTCGGGGTTGAACATTCAGGTCAATTTGAATTAGGATAGCCTCGCAATCTGTCCTTCCTTGCAGGATATCGGCCACGGTTAGGGCTCTGCTTGTGTCTCTTCTAGTCCGGAGAAGTTCTAGGTCGATAAGTTGACAACGGCTTTCGTAACTGGGTAATCGAAACGGATCATTCCAAGGAAATCTACGCAACGCAAAACGAAGAAAGCGACGTTGAACAGATTCAATTCTCTCGGCACCGTTGTTGTAGTTTGGGTTCCAAACCGCTGAACAATACTCAAGCGTCGATCGAACAAGCGAACAATAAACGCTGTACAGACTGGAGAGTTATAACATGTTATAACGGTTGTCAAATAATTGCAACACAGAAACCACCATCAAGATAGCGCCACCATGTTATAACTCTGTAGTCTGAACTAGAAATACTCAGAGGGAGACATGGGCGGAGAGAATGTTTTGAGCCAAATGAACTGTCAAAATCTGAGTCAATCGAACATTCCAATTAGATTTTTTACGAGGATTTCTTATTCTTACTAGAATAAATTTGAGAGTATTGCAATCGAACAGAAATTCAATCACCTTGTTTTGTGTGCTTCTCAAATTCAACTAGTTTTTTGGAACCAAAAACAATATTCTCACTCTATTGATTAATTGATCTTCGTTGGTTAATGAATGGCAACAAGAAATGTGCAAAATATTGCGATGCAATCAATTATTATTTTGCACGTAAATCGAATCAAAAATAAAAGTCATTTGAAATACTAGCTTCTAGCAAGGGTTGCAAGATAATTTAGGAACAAATCCCTGCTGCCGAATTGTATTTTGTTTTCTCATACTTATGGCGGGTAGTGTATGTATTACCTAAAGCCAGTTAATCCTCCTCTAGTGAATTTAGATTGTTTATAGCGATGATTTTCTTAATAAAAAAAATGACAACTATTATCATTACAGATGGAATTCATGACGCTACTATCGCTTATTTCATTGACAGAAAAGAAAGTGACGATCTGATGTTGACTTCAGTGAATACAACATACTACCTTGCGGATTTCTTTAACAGATTATAAAAGCATAATACAAATGTTGTGTTATTCATTTACGAAAGACAATTAAAGGTCACTGCAAGAAATAAAGCTGTTTTATTTTTATTTTATTTTTCCGGCATCTTCCTTCAATGTTACTGTTCTTTTAACCCTTATGTGATCGACAGGGTACCCGGGTACCTTTTCAGATTTCAAATTAATAAATTACGAAGTTATTTTCACAACAGGAAACCAGAATTCAGTGACATCTTAGAACTCATGGAGTGACAACTTTTCGTGAAGAAAGATTTCAAATTGCAGCAAGGGGCTTAGAAAGGGGGGGTCGTAAATTTTTTTACCCTTAAACAGCTCGACAAGGGTACCCGGGTACCCACAAAATTGAACTGCTTGCTACTGCGGCCAATTTTAACCGATTCCAAATCTTTTGGCACCAATGGATTCAGAAACTTATCTTCTTTCTGGACATTGCCAACAATGTCCATCCAGAATAGTCTGGTTCCCGGAAATCCGGATTTTCTGTATAATGTTCCAGAACTAAGCATTTTCTTGGCACTTTCGCTAGAATTTTGAAGGAATCGATATCAAAGTATCAGCATTTCCTTCAAAAACAATTTCAGCTTACTTGAGGATCAGTTTAAGGTTTCTCCCCGGAACGGCCGTTCTGGCGCAGGTTCCCGTAGGGCCACTAGTGGCCATAGAAGTGTTTGGGAAGAAACCCCTGCAATATGGGTATCAAAATTCATGAATTTACAGCAGGAGACTGTTTACCATAATTTTGTGGTCATCCGATGGATTGTCCCCGGGACGGCCATTCTGGAGCAGGTTCCCGTAGGGCCTCTAGTGGCCATAGAAGTGTTTGGGAAGAAACCCCTGCAATATGGGTATCAAAATTCATGAATTTAAAGCAGAAGACTGTTTATCATAATTTTGTGATCATCCGATGGATTGTCCCCAGGACGGCCATTCCGGAGCAGGTTCTCGTAGGGCCTCTAGTGGCCATAGAAGTGTTTAGGAAGAAACCACTGCAATATGGATATCAAAATTCATGAATTTACAGCAGGAGACTGTTTATCATAATTTTGTGATCATCCGATGGATTGTCCCCGGGACGGCTATTCTGGAGCAGGTTCCCGTAGGGCCTCTAGTGGCCATAGAAGTGTTTGGGAAGAAACCCCTGCAATATGGGTATCAAAATTCATGAATTTAAAGCAGGAGACTGTTTATCATAATTTTGTGATCATCCGATGGATTGTCCCCGGGACGGCCATTCCGGAGTAGGTTTTTGTAGGGCCTCTAGTGGCCATAGAAGTGTTTAGGAAGAAACCACTGCAATATGGATATCAAAATTCATGAATTTACAGCAGGAGACTGTTTATCATAATTTTGTGATCATCCGATGGATTGTCCCCGGGACGGCCATTCCGGAGTAGGTTCCCGTAGGGCCTCTAGTGGCCATAGAAGTGTTTGGGAAGAAACCACTGCAATATGGATATCAAAATTCATGAATTTACAGCAGGAGACTGTTTATCATAATTTTGTGATCATCCGATGGATTGTCCCCGGGACGGCCATTCCGGAGCAGGTTCTCGTAGGGCCTCTAGTGGCCATAGAAGTGTTTAGGAAGAAACCACTGCAATATGGATATCAAAATTCATGAATTTACAGCAGGAGACTGTTTATCATAATTTTGTGGTCATCCGATGGATTGTCCCCGGGACGGCCATTCCGGAGTAGGTTCCCGTAGGGCCTCTAGTGGCCATAGAAGTGTTTGGGAAGAAACCCCTGCAATATGGGTATCAAAATTCATGAATTTAAAGCAGGAGACTGTTTATCATAATTTTGTGATCATCCGATGGATTGTCCCCGGGACGGCCATTCCGGAGCAGATTCTCGTAGGGCCTCTAGTGGCCATAGAAGTGTTTAGGAAGAAACCACTGCAATATGGATATCAAAATTCATGAATTTACAGCAGGAGACTGTTTATCATAATTTTGTGGTCATCCGATGGATTGTCCCCGGGACGGCTATTCTGGAGCAGGTTCCCGTAGGGCCTCTAGTGGCCATAGAAGTGTTTGGGAAGAAACCCCTGCAATATGGGTATCAAAATTCATGAATTTAAAGCAGGAGACTGTTTATCATAATTTTGTGATCATCCGATGGATTGTCCCCGGGACGGCCATTCCGGAGCAGGTTCTCGTAGGGCCTCTAGTGGCCATAGAAGTGTTTAGGAAGAAACCACTGCAATATGGATATCAAAATTCATGAATTTACAGCAGGAGACTGTTTATCATAATTTTGTGGTCATCCGATGGATTGTCCTCGGGACGGCCATTCCGGAGTAGGTTCCCGTAGGGCCTCTAGTGGCCATAGAAGTGTTTGGGAAGAAACCCCTGCAATATGGGTATCAAAATTCATGAATTTACAGCAAGAGACTGTTTATCATAATTTTGTGATCATCCGATGGATTTTCCCCAGGACGGCCATATTGATGTAGGTTCCCGTAGGGCCTCTAGTGGCCATAGAAGTGTTTGGGAAGAAACCCCTGCAATATGGGTATCAAAATTCATGAATTTAAAGCAGGAGACTGTTTATCATAATTTTGTGATCATCCGATGGATTGTCCCCGGGACGGCCATTCCGGAGCAGGTTCTCGTAGGGCCTCTAGTGGCCATAGAAGTGTTTAGGAAGAAACCACTGCAATATGGATATCAAAATTCATGAATTTACAGCAGGAGACTGTTTATCATAATTTTGTGGTCATCCGATGGATTGTCCCCGGGACAGCCATTCCGGAGTAGGTTCCCGTAGGGCCTCTAGTGGCCATAGAAGTGTTTGGGAAGAAACCCCTGCAATATGGGTATCAAAATTCATGAATTTACAGCAGGAGACTGTTTATCATAATTTTGTGATCATCCGATGGATTTTCCCCAGGACGGCCATATTGATGTAGGTTCCCGTAGGGCCTCTGGTGGCCATAGAAGTGTTTGGGAAGAAACCACTGCAATATGGATATCAAAATTCATGAATTTACAGCAGGAGACTGTTTATCATAATTTTGTGATCATCCGATAGATTTTCCCCAGAACGGCCATACTGACGTAGGTTCCCGTAGGGCCTCTAGTCGCCATAAAAGTGTTTGGGAAGAAACCCCTGCAATGTGGGTATCAAAATTCATGAATTTACAGCAGGAGACTGTTTATCATAATTTTGTGATCATCCGATGGATTGTCCCCGGGACGGCCATTCTGGAGTAGGTTCCCTTAGGGCCTCTAGTGGCCATAGAAGTGTTTGGGAAGAAACCCCTGCAATATGGGTATCAACATTCAAGAATTCACAGCAGGAGACTGTTTATCATAATTTTGTGGTCATCCGATGGATTGTCCCCGGGACGGCCATTCTGGAGTAGGTTCCCGTAGGGCCTCTAGTGGCCATAGAAGTGTTTGGGAAGAAACCCCTGCAATATGGGTATCAACATTCAAGAATTCACAGCAGGAGACTGTTTATCATAATTTTGTGGTCATCCGATGGATTGTCCCCGGGACGGCCATTCCGGAGTAGGTTCTTGTAGGACCTTTAGTGGCCATAGAAGTGTTTGGGAAGAGACCCCTGCAATATGGGTATCAAAATTCATGAATTTATAATAGAAGACTATTTATCATAATTTTGTGATCATCCGATGAATTGTCCTCAGAACGGCCATTCCTGAGTAGGTTCTCGTTGGGCCTCTAGTGACTATAGAAGTGTGTTTATGCAATGTCATCTATATGTACAACTACCCTACCCACGGTACCATTAAAATATACAAAACAAAACAACAATAAATTAGTAGCGAAGCAATCGGTGCTTTTCATTACTATCCGTCTCGATCGGGATCAACAATTGAAAGATAAACAAATAAACACATCGTAGGGATCTCTCCCATGCGCGATCAAAGTGTTTGGGAAGAAGCCCCTATAATATGGGTATCATAATTAATGAATTTACAGAAGGAAACTTTGCTCCATGGCATTATTTCGTCATCTGAATATCAGGGGAAGCTTCCTATAGATATTAGTGACGTTTAAAGTACGCACACTAACAGACACAATCACCGTGTGAAGTTGCTCAATGTTTTCCTATAACTAACCTCAACATGTATGGATTCCTCCTGCTAAAATGAGTCTGACAGCAGTTTGCTATTATTTTCCACGGATTTTCAATAATACTTTCTCACAAAGCGCTCTAAAATTGGTGTATACGTATACGCGTACGCACACAAGTGCAATAAGCGTCATAAATCTCAATGGCATGTGAAGGTTTGTAGGCCCTTTTCTTGTGTTACCCTTCAAATTTGTTTTATTTTTCACCTTTAGCCCGCGTGACGGAATCCACACAGCTAAAACATTTAGTGTAAATTTCCGTTACTATGATGCACATTAATGGAGCGTCATATATCATACAATTTTAGATTATAGATAGTGTAAATTTATGAGACATGTAATGCAATATCCCATATATTGTATACAACTGTCCACTTTTGTTTGCAACATTTCTTGCAAGTAAACGAAAAGGAAGTTTACATGTATGAATATTTGCATGCATGGATGTTTACATCGCCAGTAAAATTCAGAATTTTTTGGTGTGCAGCTTTGACATAATCCTTTAAGACGTAAACAAATATTTCATGTAAAATTGAGTGCTTCCAGACTGAAAAGTTCGTTACTCGACGAAAAGTCGACTG
Organism: Ochlerotatus camptorhynchus; assembly: GCF_037179485.1. Taxonomy (NCBI): domain Eukaryota; kingdom Metazoa; phylum Arthropoda; class Insecta; order Diptera; family Culicidae; genus Ochlerotatus; species Ochlerotatus camptorhynchus. The sequence goes on along the minus strand of NW_027041123.1, from coordinate 83,200 downwards.
AATTCTATGTCAAAATTGACGCTCATATATGTCAGTCTCAGAGCACTTTAATTTATATGATTTTTATCGAAGTTTGCAGGTTGTTCTACTCTAGTTGAACGAGATCCGTCCGGACGGGAGCCTCAAGTTGGCATCTGTCATATCTGCAAAAGTGAAGACATCAAGTGTAGAAAGACCAGAAAGATGTGAAGTCATGCTCAAGACCTATGTACAATCAGCACTGCCAAGAAATTTGCGATAACTGCTAATTTTTTTTTTCGTTTGCTTTTTATGTGCTTGTCATTTTTTAACAATTTTTTATGAGGATTAAAAGTCCAGAGAAATGTCAGTTTATTTCTAGCACAGCAGAGACTGCAAAAACTCCATACAACATTAATCCACAACGTTTATACCCCTAGAGAGATTGAACCCCAGGAAATACACCAAATCCATTGGAAGCAAATAATGAGAAAAGTTTCTTTTTTTAAATTTCAAAAAATAAAGAGCATTCTATCCAAGCCCATTCCGGGGACAATCTGTCAGATAACCACGAAAATATGATGAATAGTCTACTGCTGAAAATTCATGAATTTTGATACCCATATTGTAGGAACATCCTTCCAAACAACTTCTATGGCCACTAGAGGCCCTACGGGAACCTGCTCCAGAATGGCCGTCCCGGGGACAATCCATCGGATGACCACAAAATTATGATAAACAGTCTCCTGCTGTAAATTCATGAATTTTGATACCCATATTGCAGGGGTTTCTTCCCAAACACTTCTATGGCCACTAGAGGCCCTACGGGAACCTGCTCCAGAATGGCCGTCCCGGGGACAATCCTTCGGATGACCACAAAATTATGATAAACAGTCTCCTGCTGTAAATTCATGAATTTTGATACCCATATTGCAGGGGTTTCTTCCCAAACACTTCTATGGCCACTAGAGGCCCTACGGGAACCTGCTCCAGAATGGCCGTCCCGAGGACAATCCTTCGGATGACCACAAAATTATGATAAACAGTCTCCTGCTGTAAATTCATGAATTTTGATACCCATATTGCAGGGGTTTCTTCCCAAACACTTCTATGGCCACTAGAGGGCCTACGAGAACCTGCGCCGGAACGGCCGTCCCGAGGACAATCCATCGGATGACCACAAAATTATGATAAACAGTCTCCTGCTGTAAATTCTTGAATTTTGATACCCATATTGCAGTGGTTTCTTCCCAAACACTTCTATGGCCACTAGAAGCCCTACATGAACCTGCTCCGGAATGGCCGTTCTGGGGACAATCCATCGGATGATCACAAAATTATGATAAACAGTCTCCTGCTTTAAATTCATGAATTTTGATACCCATATTGCAGGGTGTTCTTCCCAAACACTTCTATTGTCACAAGAGGCTCTACGGGAACCTATGCCGGAATGGCCGTTCCGAGGACAATCCAGCGGATGACCACAAAATTATGATAAATAGTCTCCTGCTGTAAATTCATGTATTTGGATACCCATATTGCAGGGGTTTCTTCAAAAACACTTCTATGGCCACTAGAGGCCCTACGGGAACCTGTGCCGGAATGGCTGTCCCGGGGACAATCCATCGGATGACCTCAAAATTATGATAAACAGTCTCCTGCTGTAAATTCATGAATTTTGATATCCATATTGCAGGGGTTTCTTCAAAAACACTTCTATGGCCACTAGAGGCCCTACGGGAACCTGTGCTGGAATGGCCATTCCGGGGAGAAACCTTTAACTGGTCCTCAAGAAAGCTGAAATTGTTTTTGAAAGAATTTCTGATACTTTGATATCGATTCCTTCAAAATTCTAGCGAAAGTGCCAAGAAAATGCTTAGTTCTGGAACATTATACAGAAAATCCGGATTTCCGGGAACCAGACTATTCTGGATGGACATTGTTGGCAATGTCCAGAAAGAAGATAAGTTTCTGAATCCATTGGTGCCAAAAGATTCAGAATCGGTCCCAATAGGCCACAGTAGCAAGTATTTCAATTTGTGGGTACCCGGGTACCCTTGTCGAGCTGTTTAAGGTGTTTTTTTTGTCGATCACATAACGGTTAAACACAAAAAAACCCTTCACGTGTATCTGGATCGACTGAAAAGTAACCGATTCTTTCAAATTGATGTTTGTCGGATGGCGTAACATTTTTAATAGATGCATCTGCGTAAGCGGCAATGATTTTCATTGAGTCCAGATTGCAGTCATTCAAAAATTCTCCCGGTACCTCATTGACGTCTTCAGGGTTTTTGTGTTTGTGTCTCGTCTCCATGTTCAAATTGTTTGTAATAAAATTCACTTATTTCTATGTCAGCACTGATAGGTTGCCTTCCTTGGGCCTCGAGGGTAATCAAAAGTCGCTCTCTGGCGGCGTCATTATCACTAGAAATACTCAGAGGGAGAGATGGGCGGAGAGAATGTTTTGAGCCAAATGAACTGTGAAAATCTGAACCAATCGAACATTCCAATTAGAGTTTTTCCGAGGATTTCTTATTTCCACTAGAATAAATTTGAGAGTATTGCAATCGAACAGAAATTCAATCACCTTTATGTTTTGTGTGCTTCTCAAATTCAACCAAAAACAATATTCTAACTCTATTGATTAATTAATCTTTGTTGGTTAATGAATGGCAACAAGAAATGTGCAAAATATTGCGATGCAATCAATTATTATTTTGCACGTACATCGAATCAAAAATAAAAGTCATTTAAAATACTAGCTTCTAGCAAGGGTTGCAAGATAATTTAGGAACAAATCCCTGCTGCCGAATTGTATTTTGTTTTCTCCGCCTATCTCTCCCTCTGAGTATTTCCTAAGAGAAGAGGTCCCGCATAAACAATAACCATAAGATGCGCCTAACCACCAATTCGGGTTATCATCCCAAATTTATGTGGTATGGTCTCACCATCTAAGATATCGTCGGTATATGGTACCCGTTTATTAGGGGTGACAATACGGGGGCGAAAATGAACCACTTTTCTGTCAAACGTGAACCAGCTCCTGATTGGCCGATTTCATGTGCGTAAGATAGAGATAGAGATAGAGATAGAAATAAAAGAGGAAGAAGCCAATTGTCACCTCTTCCTCTTAGAGTATTTCTAGTATGAAGATGCGCATATAGTCCATTAGTGGTTTTGTGTTATCGGTCAATTGTATGTGGAATATATCGCGAACTGGTAATAAGTTATTCAAGAGTAAATTTTCATTATGTCGTAAGTAAAATTCGTACCCATCCGAGAAAAATAAAGTTTTGTTTTGATGACCGAAAAGTTATTCCTATTTCCAATTAAACACATAGTGATAGCAATTGTTTAACATATTTAGCAGGGTTTTAATCATACAAATGCAAATCGCTAGCTTTCATGCTAAAAAATACTGGTTTTTGAGCCAAAAGTTGTTATACCATAGAGGTAACTCTAAGACTAGTAGGTCCCGAAGAAAACTGCTCAACTTTTTGGCTCAGCTCTGGTACTATCTTCGGTCCCAAGCTAATCGATTCACCCCTCGAAACATAGGAAAATCTACTAACCCCTAATTTTATCTGTGAAACTTTCATAGCGAATCAAAACAAACATTGTGTAGTACTAGAATTTCGACTAGAATAGGGTACGTTAATCGTTTGCTTGGGACCAATAGGCTAGTTAAGTAGTGAGCCAATTTCGTTAGTTTCGTATTGATTGTTGGTTATACATGGTTATACCAACAATCAATACGAAACTAACGATTTTAAATTGGCTCACCACTTTAGTAGCCTATTGGTCCCAAGCAAACGATTAACGTACCCTATTCTAGTTGAAATTCTATTACTACACTATGTTTGTTTTGATTCGCTATGAAAGTTTGACAGATAACATCAGGGGTGTGTGGATTCATGCAGAACATGCAGGGCTGAGTGAAAAGCTTGGGACTGCTTGGGACCGTTGTTCTGGTACTGAGTGAGCCAAAAATAATAATGATTTTCTTCGGGACCCAGTGGTCTTAGAGTTACCTCTATGGTTATACGTCGTTTGGTGGCCCCCATTGTTACTTAAGTCAAAGTGTATTTACCAGGATATTCGGGAGAATTATCAATTACGTCTCCTTACGTGCAGCCCATTCATCATTTTAGGACCACCGAAATCATCTTAGCAACAAACAGTTCGAGTTATTCACTTTAATAATGAGAAAGCGAAACGACGAACGTACACTTTTCACGGGTTTCTCAGTGCTGTTACTTAAGGCAAACGGCATATCCATAAAAATCGGGTGACTTAAGTAACATCGAAAACTATTTTGATCGGAAGGTGATTACTTTTGAGTAAATTGCATATTCTCAAATGTACGTGAATTAACCTTAATTTTTGGTTGATTGATTTATCTTTATTTAGGAGGCTTTCAGCCTGAGGCTGGTTCGCCTCCAATGTTAATTTTGGGTAGCATATACTTAAGAGTAGGTAATTTGTTTTTGGTGGTGTTAAATGGAAACTACTATATGCGATTTACTCAAATTTTGGGTTATTGGGCTGAACCCAGGAATTGAGGGAAAAGTACTAAATTTTGGGTAGTTTTTCATCTCCGTAATAGTAAAAGTATGAACATAGTCTCCACTAAACTGAAAAAAGTTGTTCCAATCGAGGTAAAAATGTTAAGATCACATTACCGAAAAATCTGTAAACTGGATTCCTTATTACCTTTGTTACTAGCGTAACATAGGTATTAGAATCGATTTTCACACGTCTTTCCATCTGCGCCCGATAGTCACACTCACAAGCTACCTCACCTGTATAAAACATTCTCAATCTATAGAACCCAATCGATTCCCAATTTCATCTCAGCAGCGAATATGGTGCATGTCGGTTAACCCCTCTTTTTTAAGTCAGGAGAAGGCTTTATGTTTAGTTTGGGCGTTAGCATCAGAAGAAGAAATCTTGCGCAATCGTGGAATGTAGGGGAGAGTAGCCCATAATGCACCCCTGGGGTAAAATAGCCCCGTGCAGTTTTTCGTTGTTTATCCATTACTAATTCTGGAAATATCATGTGCCAGAATGTTAGTTACAGCACTGAACTAGCAATGCTGATTGTTAAATTCACGAATTGACAATCGGAAAGCTATGAAAAACAGCGCAGGGCCATTTTACCCCAGGGGTGCGTTTTGAACCATCCTACCCTGAGTATTCTAATAGACCTTTTCGATGCTTAATCGTCTTTCTCTATCTATCACACATGTATGAATCGACGGTGTATTTTCCCGCTAATCTGTTTCCCTCTTGCTCGCACTTGTTGGATTTAAATGGTACAGTAGTGTGCGCCAATTAGACGTCGAGAAGCTCTATAAGACCAGTCAGATGTTGTCCCTTCAAATTTGTGCACGACCGATGAGATCAACCTAAATAAAAGCCTCAATAATCTGCTGGAAAATGAGGACAATTTACGAAAATTTTACAGTCTAGTAGTTAGTACCAATAGACCGAAAAAATCCAATCGTTAGTGTTATCATATTCTGGCATTTTTTCCTTGATAAAGCGCGAAAAAACTGGAAAAACATGAAGTAAATTTTTCTGAATTCCTCCACTTTTTGCGATTTATGAGTAAAGTAAAATCAAATTTGGGTTGATCTTGTTGGCCATGTCCAGCGAGATTTTCCACCTGTCTGCGCACGTTATTTCTATTTCTATTTACAATCCAATTTTCAGTAAGATCTACTCATTTCCATTAGAAGTAGGGTAAAACAATATAGAGCAAACTAGATTGTAACTGACAAGATAACAAATTAACATTCGGATTTAGGTCGATGTTGTTCATTCGCCATCTTGTCAGTCCCAACTTTGTTTACTCAATTTTGGTGGATATCCTACTCAAATTTGGGTTGTTTGGAAATAGCGTGCATCCTGCGCTGTTTTTGCCCATAGACCTTTTTGACGTTTAATCTCTATGATGGCTACCAAGCCTTTGGGATTTTCCTTATTAGAGAGTTGTATAGATTTTTCTCCTTTAGTTTACTTAAATTTTTGGTTTTTATTAGTTAGGTAGGTCACGATTCAACACATTGTAGTTTCATTTTTATACCTGTGATCTCGACTTTTTTACCTAGGAGATGAGTACTTAAGGGGGTTAGATTTTGATAAGTTCTTAAGTGGGAATGACACTGATGAAGACTGCACATTGTAGTCGAAATACGTATTTGTCATGGATACCAAAATGTATTAAGTGGAATTAAATGGAAGATAACCTTTTTTTCTGTTTTATTTAAGCATTCCGTTAACAACCCAATTTCATTACCACATGATTTTAAAGTAGTTCAGTTCCTTCCAAAGTGATTCCGAACAAATTGGGAATAATTCAGTTATTCTAGGAGTGATTTCTATCATTTCTGAAGTGATTTAGTTCTTTTAGAATTACTTGAAGTGATTCAATACTTTCCGAAGTGTTTCCAAACATTTCTGAAGTGATTCCGATTTAAAAAAGTAAATATTCCTAATTGATTTTTTTCTTGTGATTGTTCAACTTGCAAAGACGAAAATTCTATCTTCCCCAAGCGTATTCAGCACGTTTTCCTGCTTTTTTTAGGTAATGAATGTTACATTTGGAGGGGGGTAATGCAATATTCAAATGAGTGTTGCAATACTTTTCTATTCGAGTCCAAATTTATGGCGGGTAGTGTATGTATTACGTAAAGCCAGTTTATAGCGATGATTTTCTTAATAAAAAATGACAACTATTCTCATAACATATGGAATTCATGACGCTACTATCGCTTATTGCATTGACAGAAAAAAAGTGACGATCTGACTTTGACTTCGGTGAATACAGCATACTACCTTGCGGACTTCTTTAACAGATTATAAAAGCATAATACAAATGTTGTGTTGTTTATGTACGAAAGACAATTAATTTATTATTAAAGGTCACTACAAGAAATAAAGTTTTTTTTAAATTTTTTTCCGGCATCTTCCTTCAATGTTACTGTTCTATTAAACACAACAAGCCCTTCACGTGTATCTGGATCCACTGAAAAGTAACCGATTCTTTCAAATTGATATTTGTCGTATGGCGTAACATTTTTAATAGATGCATCTGCGTAAGCGGCAATGATTTTCATTGAGTCCAGATTGCAATCATTCAAAAATCCTCCCGGTACCTCATTGACGTCTTCAGGGTTTTTGTGTTTGAATAGTTTTTCGTACAAGCGTACTTCAATCTCGGTAGGTTGTGATACCCATTGTATAAAGGCTTGTGGTTTCTCGGTTGCCTCACTGCTGTCACAAACACAGATCAATTCCTTTAAAGTCCCATTTTGGTTTTTGATCACTTCTTCCACTTTTATAACAAACCCTGCGTACCGTAAGCCCACCGATTGCGTTGGCGTTAAACGGCGGTATCCCTTCAACGGATATTCCTCAAAATCCGACCGTTCAATATATAACACTCTGTCAAACCAAATGTTATGGGATCCCTTCTCTGGATTGTTGGGAAAGTTAAGAACGGACATTTTCAACGGTTCTTTGTGTGGGAAGTTAGAAATCGTGACCTTAAGCGGCTCTAGTACGACCAGAGCCCGTGGAGCAGTAACATTGAGCATATCACGAACGCTTGCCTCTAAAGCTGAAGGATCAACGGAGCTCTGAGCAGCAGTAACGCCCATTTGTGCACAGAAGTTGTTGATAGCTTCCGATGGGAAACCACGACGGCGTAATGCAGTCAATGTAAACAGCCTAGGATCATCCCAGTCCTCGACGATTCCTAAAAAGAAAGAAAAATAGGAAGCTACAGTTAACTCTACATTACATATCTCAATGCTCTATATCCTGCCCAAAGAAGACTTCAAATCCGCAAGTAAACATAGCTTAGCATGTGTGTCGAATAATTACTTAATCAACGGGTTGTAGAATTATGTAGCATAAAGCAGAGACGTCTCGTCTCCATGTTCAAATTGTTTGTAACAAAATTCAATTATTTCTATGTCAGCACTGATAGTGGGCCTCGAGGATAAGCAAAAGTCGCTCTCTGGCGGCGTCATTATCATTATTATGTCATCGTAACCGTTGCCACACTGAGAGATGTTGCTGTCCACGAGGTTTATTGTATGAAGATGCGCAGTGGTTTTGTATTCCCTCCCCTTGGCTTGTTTTTGCACCTTGCTGTTGGTGGGCGGGCTTAATTTCATGCTAGTGGAGTGTTGGAGACGGTAGGTTTATGGTCGGCCTTACTGGTTCATGCCGCGATAGAATGACGTCATGGACAGGCAATGGGAATTACTAGGCTTCCCCTCTCTGATAAACCACTGCAAGAGAGAATCAAAGATCTAGTCTAGCAGTGATAGTTACTCCTTTAATTGAGAGCCGCGTCGTAGTACGCATACGTAAGGCAGTGATGTTGGGTGTGATACTGGCGGGTTTTGCCGCAAATCACTCTTATTTTATTTTTTACGCAAATAGATTTATTTGGGTTTGCAAGGGAATTATACTATTGAAATATTTCAGAAAACGCCCAACAGTGCTCCTTTTATTTGCGTGACAAGCTTTCATTGTTGTTTTCGTTGAAGTATTATTCAGGAAACAATGTTAAACATCATTTTGGTACATGGTATTGTAACTAATCTTATTTGTGCTTCATTTTTATTTGGGATAAATGTTTGAACTATGGCTCGGGATTTCCACTGTGGCGTGCTTCTATTGTGATATATCCATACGTAATTTTGTGGGACGACATAGTGGAAACGTGTGAGCGTAGTTGGATCATATACTCTAAATAATTTAAAATCAGCTAGGAAACTTAATTCAAAATGAAGCATTTTCGTCACTTGAAGGTGTCACCTGGGTCGAACTAAGTTATAATAAATAGGTATAGGTCAAAATCAAAAGTAATTGAAACACGTTTAGTTTTAGATTACAAGCACAAGTGCAGGTACTTAAAAAAGCATGGGTTATGATTGATTAGGTGAATTAGAGATTTCAATAATTTATTAAATTAGACTAATGAGATATCATAATCATCAAATGAACTTAAATAAGAAACTTCAGAAAGCCTAATGACATTAAGTAGATTAACAAAAGAATTAGGATGCGGGGGGTCCGCTTAGGGAGGCAACTAACCTTTAAAGTTGTAGAATAAATCTTCTTATTTAGTCTTGAACTTTAAAAAGAAAACGCAGGCAAACCAATAGCATTAAGCAGATTAACAAGGAGAGGAATAGATTAGGAAATAAGTAAAAGTAGAGGTATGTGACAATTAATAGCTTTTTAAACTTTTGGAGGTATTGTATTCCCCTGAGTTTGTTGTACTCGATTACTATATTATTTTCTCAATACGCGAAATCTCTTATACAGGGTGTTTGGTTCCGAGTTTTACATATTTTCAGGGTAGATAGAGCTTCTAAATTTATGAAAAAATCCCCATGAAACATAGGGTCGGAAATGACTGCTAAGTGAGTTATTCAACATTTTATTTTTTTGTATTGCCAACTTTGGTTAGCTATATTTTTTTAATCTTTATGTGGTTTTCGGATTTCAACATACCAAATGAAAGATTTAAGTCTTAGCTATCGATGTTCTTTGAAAAAGAACTCGATTAAAGTTAATTATCATACATTAAAATTGAAAAGTATGTGGAAAGTACCAAAAAAAAAAACTGGTGAAATTACATACATTACATTACATTAGTATAATGAGAGAGAGAAGGATTAGTATTTTCCATTTAATTCCACTACTTTATTTGCTTATCCTTGACAGATACGCGTATTTCGTCTACAATGTGCAGACTTCTTCAGTGTCGACTAGTCGAGTATTAGTACAAGACACTGAAGAAGTCTGCACATTGTAGACGAAATACGCGTATCTGTCAAGGATAAGCAAATAAAGTAGTGGAATTAAATGGAAAATACTAATCCTTCTCTCTCTCATTATACAGGTATTCCACTAAGACGCCCACAATCATCAGGATACATTTTAGTGTTTTTAAGTTGAAAATTTTCATTTCTGTTTATTTAGTTGTTCTACAAAACATTCTCCATGCAATTCCCTAGATTTGTGCCTTTGGTTGTAACGTTGTAGGCTTTATGGTTTCTTCGTAATTATTGATTTAAAATAGCAATAAAAACTTGTGACGTTTTCATAAAATGCGCTATGGTCACCCCATATTGAATTTTAAAATGGCCTCAGACATCGATGTCCGATCCATACACGTCACCCCGACTCTAAAAATACCAATTGACAGAATTTTCTAGTTTTTCTCTAGCCGGAAGCCGCCATCTTGAATTTCAAAACAGCCTCGTATATCGATTTCCGGTCCCTACACGTCGCCAAGATTCCAAAAATACCCACATTGAGATGTTTTTCACAGAATTCCCAAGGTTTTTCTCCACCCGGAAGCCGCCATCTTGAACTTGAAAAAGGCTTCAGACATGGTTTTCCGGTCCCTACACGTCACCAAGATTTTAAAAAATACCCACAATGATTTGGTAGTATTTCCCTAACCGGAAGTCGCCATCTTAAATTTCAAAACGGCCCCAGACATCGATGTCCGGTCCGTGCACGTCACCCCGATACCAAAAATACCCATATTGTGGGGTATTTGATAATATTTTCATAAAACTTTGTTATGAAATAAATCCCACGTAATGAGTTTTTGTTACGTCTGGTTCGATTTACGAACCGCCGCGCCGGTTTGGTTCGTAAATGGAGGTTCCAGTGTATTAATAATTAAAAAAAAACTCGATCGGAAAAAAATCTTCGCTCGCAATCGAAAACAACAAACAGCAAAAATTGAAAGGGTCTAGCACAGACCGAACATTTTCAATTCATTTTAATGATATTTTTATGCATGATTTCGAACATGTGAACGTGGATTATGTTTAAGAAACAATTAAAATATTTTAATCTACCTTGTTTGACATGGAATACGACTCGAAACGCATGTTTATAGTAAAAAATAAAAACCCGCGATTAAACTGATAAATGAACCTACAAAAACTGTGTAGGCCCTTTTCGAAAAACAAAGCAAACTGACATTTCGGCGAATGAACACCGAGTCACTTTGCAACTAACCTAAGAATGAACCTCTCACGTCACCCGAGTCGACTGTCGGAATAGAGTGAGAAGAGTCATGTGACTGCGAGGTGACAATTGTCGTCTCACCTCATTCGCCACGCAGAATAACCCTGATTGTTTTTAGAATTTTATCACTCAGCAATATTGCAAATTGATTTTTGTCTTCTCAATTTCAGATATAAAGTGCATGGTCCTTAAAAGAAAATATTGAAGATGCAGGACTTTGGAAACAAATATTTGTAAGAACCGAAACTGAATTATTCTATTCCGGGGTTTTAATTTTTCGTTGTTCAAAATTCTCATGATATAAATTCCAGAATTAACTTGGAATTCTGCTCTGAATTATCTTGAAATTGTTCTGAAATAAACCAGAAAACACTCCGCGTAATAATTACAGTTGAATTCTTTTTGGAATTTCCTTGCCACCGCTTCTAAGAATTTAATTGGAATCCTTCTTAGTATTCCCTTGAGCCTATCGACTTTGATTCCTTTGAAAAACTTTTCAAAAATTTCTTTTAACTCTATTTAAAACAGCAGAAATTTTTCGAAATTTTATTTAGAAACTCCTTGGAGTATTTTAAAGAAATTTTTTGCAATCAATTTTGTTGGAGTTCTGTAATGAATCTTTCGCACTAGGGTTGAAATTATTGCCAAAACACTCTAAGCACTCTGTTTCTTGTTAAATTCTGATCATAATTCTCTTGGAATTCTTCTTAAAATTTATCTGTCATTTTCCTCGCGTTCCCCATACAAATCGCCTCAGAATCACGTAGGAATTTTCCGCAAAATTTTGTTTTTCACAACTCCTTTTTCAAATCTTCTAAAATTCCTAACAATTTAATTTAGAACTTGCATTCTTCTCCACAGAAATCCTTTCAAATTCATCTAACAATTTCTAAGGATTTCATGTCAGAATAATTATGGAAATCTACTCAGAACTTCTCCTTCGAAAACTGTGTGGGAATCCTTCTCAATATTTGTTAATCTTTTATAGTTTACTAAAAATGCCAGGTTTTGTCCGTTAGATTCTATAGATTGTTATGTAATTTGTTATAACCCCTGAAATGCTTCCAAGTCTCAGAGCGTGACAGTTATGAATCCACGACTCATAAGTGTGATATTTTTTCAACACTGTGATCATGAAAAATTTCAAAATCTCACATTTTAATTATCTTACTCCAAATCTTGCATCACAAAGATTGTAATCAATCACAAATTTTGAAAAAAAAAAGTTCTGGTTTCAGACTACACAAATTTTAAAGCCCCAGAATCTTGGGAATCTTCTTAAATCACTTATTTTTATCCTTTCAGTTAATTCCTTCCTTGGGTTAAATTTCGTTTTTGTTGAATATTAAAAACCGGGAATTTTTAAAGATTTGAACTGGGAAAACCGGGAAAAAACCGGGAATTTCAAAATGGAAATTCACTGGTCACCCTGATGTTACCACTGTCTGATATTACGAATAAGCTTTTCACACGTTTGAGTAAACACGGTGAAGCTTGCATCTACGTAATTGATGCTGCAAGGGCCACATCGCTTGAAACAAGACAGCCAACGAAACACACACACACACACACACACACACACACACACACACACACACACACACACACACACACACACACACACACACACACACACACACACACACACACACACACACACACACACACGCACACACACACACACACACACACACACACACACACACACACACACACACACACACACACACACACACACACACACACACACAGGGCTACAAATGGTGAATTGACAACCTGGGAAGAGAGTTTTTCCTATCTCTGGTCCTCACAAGTTCCTACCTCACACCTCCCCGTGGTGTAGCCTGGGCAATGTTGTCCTTCTGACAATAGCAAAGTGAGGGGGTGCGACGCGAACACTGGCGCGGTAACCATAACACGGCGATCGAGGAAATGCTTCGTCAACCCGCAGGAGTGCCAACCGGCACATTAGGATCGACGCCAGTAAGATCCTTATTACGGCATGGAACTATGGACACGACACTGCACAATGGATTGGATACCACGCTACAGGGCTGACAGTCGTGCTATTCTGCTCCCTAAGTAAAGAAAGGTGACACCTTCTTGAAATGGCGAGTGGGCTAATAGTGCGGCTGCCCCCGTCCCGGTAAAACCTTGGCAGGCCTCCGGATACGTTCAAAACTCGTCACCAATTGGTGATTGGTGAGTAGTAGACTCAGATGTAACATTCCTGACTTACGCCGATCTGGCTCTGAACACGGCCCCCATGAAGGACCGTGTCAACCCTAGCATGGCCTCCCTGCTTGCATAGATAACCGATCCCATGGCGACTACACGACACGATAGGCGACTACATACAACGAGTGGAGATAGCGGCCCGGAGGGGAGACCCAACAGAATGGAGAAAAACGGAGAAATAAACAAAAAAGAAGAAAATGAGAAAACCCAAAAAAATATGAAGGACGACGGCAAGACGCCAGAAATTGAAAACGGAGGAGCGAACGTGTTCGCAAGGAGTGGGATATTGCAGAGATCACCAGTGTTGAACCTGGAGGCAACAGCGAGTTCCAACAGCAGCAGTAAGCTCCAAGGTGAGCAGCAAGGACACCAAGGAGAGCTAGGTCTTATGCTAAGCCAGGTGTTCACACCGAAATCCAGCAGTAGCACACCCCAAGAAGGATTGCAGCTTGGGAAGACCAAATTGATGGAGGTCAGGAGGAGGATCAATGAACTCCATGACTTCATCAAGGATAAGAGCAACGTCCACAAGGCAATAAAGGAAATGGTGACGGGCATCAAATCCGCCATTATTGCTGCCGAACGTGAACAGGATGCGCTGAGGACGAGGTCCGTAACTGCCGAAAGGGCACTGATCGAGGCCAAGGAGAAAGCAGCAGCTGAAATACAGGAGACGCCAAAGGGACCTCGAAATCCACGCTCGGAGAAGAGGAAAAGGGAAACTCCAGGAGAGGAAGAGGAGTTGAAAAAAGTCAAGAACGATAAAGAAGACAACAAGAAGGAAGGCTGGCGTACCGTCGAGAAGCCGAAGGAGAAGTGGAAAAAACGGAAGAAGAAAGCTGAACAGAAGAAGGAGATACCCAGGACTCGTCGGGAGCGAAGTAAGGGCGATGCTCTGATCGTCGAAGCTAAGGACATAACGTCGTATGCAGCACTCCTCCGGAAGGTACGAGAGGATCCGGAGTTGAAGCAACTAGGAGAGAACGTGGTGAAAACCAGGCGAACCCAGAAAGGCGAGATCCTCTTTGAGCTGAAGAAGGATCCTGCTATCAAGAGCTCAGCCTACAAGGAGCTCGTTGAAAAGTCTCTTGGCGAAGGGGCGAGCGTAAGAGCTCTATCCCAGGAGACAGTGGTCGAGTGCAGGGACCTGGACTAGATCACCACAGAAGAGGAGCTAAGAAGTGCGTTGAGAGTGCACTGCAATCTGGGAGATGTCCCGATGTCAATCCGCATGAGGAAGGCGTACGGCGGCCTGCAAACGGCGGTTATACGGCTTTCGACAGTTGCAGCGAATAAGCTGTTGGAGACGGGCAAGGTCAAGGTTGGCTGGTCATTGTGCTCGATGAAAGCCACTCCTCGGGTTACCAAGCAATTGGAGCGATGCTTCAAGTGCATGGGATTCGGTCACTAGGCGAGGAACTGCAATGACCCTGACAGATCTGATCTGTGCAGGAAATGCGGAGAGAAAGGCCATATTGCAAGAGGCTGCACGAAGCATCCGAGGTGTATGCTCTGCAAAAAAGAGGACGGTAACGATCATACGACGGGAGGCTTCAAATGCCTAGCATACAAAAAGGCGATGGCAGGCCAACAGTAATGGAGGTAACCCAAATAAACCTCAATCATTGCGACATTGCTCAGCAACTGTTGTGGCAGTCGACAACAGAAACAAAGTGCGACGTTGCAATCATTGCGGAACCGTATCGAGTCCCTCCCGATAACGGTAACTGGGTTGCGGATAGAGCTGGGATGGCAGCTATACAAGTTATGGGTAGATACCCCATTCAAGAAGTGGTTGCGAGCTCATACGAAGGCTTCGTGATCGCCAAAATCAACGGAATCTTCATGTGTAGTTGTTACGCACCCCCCAGATGGACGATGGAGAAGTTCCACGAGATGCTTGATGGACTTACCGAAGAGCTGGTCGGATGACGACCGGTAGTCATCGGAGGAGACTTCAATGCTTGGGCAGTGGAGTGGGGAAGCAGGTGTTCCAATGCAAGAGGGCACAGTCTGTTGGAAGCTCTGGCAAAACTGGAAGTTATGCTGGCCAATAAAGGCACCAGCAGCATTTTTCGCAGAGATGGCCGAGAATCCATTATCGACGTTACTTTCTGCAGTCCGTCGCTGATGGCAAACATGGATTGGAGAGTGTGCGAAGGATATACCCATAGCGACCATCAGGCGATACGATATGGCATCGGTCAACGGAATACTGTGGCAGTACGGAGGACGAGAACTTGTGACCGAAAGTGGAAGACGAAAGCTTTCGACAAGGATTTGTTCGTTGAGGCACTTCGTGTGGACGGGAGTCCCGTAGATCTAAATGCGGACGAGCTGACAGAAACGTTAGTGAGAGCATGTGACACGACCATGCCGAGGAAACTGGAGCCAAATAACAGACGACGTCCAGTCTACTGGTGGAACGAGGCACTTAGCACTCCCCGCGCTAGTTGTCTCAGAGCCAGAAGACGTGTTCAGAGAGCAAGAACGGAAGCAGACAGAGAGGAACGAAGATAAGTGTTTCGAGCGGCCAGGGCCGCTTTTAAACGAGTGATTAAGCAGAGCAAGTCGAACTGTTTTAAGGAGCTGTGTCGAGACGCTGATGCCAACCCCTGGGGCGACGCATACCGAGTCGTGATGGCGAAGATCAGAGGTCCAACGATGCCCGCTGAAATATGTCCAGAGAAGCTGAAAGTCATCGTGGAAGGACTTTTCCCAAAGCACGACCCAACAACCTGGCCACCGTACGGAGAAGGAGAGGGAGATAACGTCGAAATCACCAACGAGGAGCTCGTAGTAGTGTCGAAAGGATTGAAGGTGAAGAAAGCTCCCGGTCCGGATGGAATCCCCAACGTAGCGTTGAAAGCGGCGATCC
Source organism: Ochlerotatus camptorhynchus (assembly GCF_037179485.1). Taxonomy (NCBI): domain Eukaryota; kingdom Metazoa; phylum Arthropoda; class Insecta; order Diptera; family Culicidae; genus Ochlerotatus; species Ochlerotatus camptorhynchus. Next base: position 67,053 of record NW_027041123.1, on the reverse strand, counting down.
ACTCATCCCCGGACATGTTCAGGATGGTGCTGCAGAAATGCCTGAACGAGGGTCACTTCCCTGACAGGTGGAAGATACAGAAGCTAGTGTTGCTGCCGAAACCAGGAAAACCGCCGGGGGATCCAGCATCGTACAGGCCTATATGCCTGCTGGACACACTCGAAAAACTCTTGGAGAGGATCATCCTAAACAGGCTGACGAAATACACGGAGAGTGAGCACGGATTGTCGGAGAGGCAGTTCGGATTCCGGAAAGGGAGATCGACGGTGGATGCAATTCGGACAGTGGTCGAGAGAGCTGAAAAGGCGTCCAAACAGAAGCGGAGAGGAGATCGATATTGCGCCGTGATAACGATCGACGGTAAGAATGCGTTCAACAGCGCCAGCTGGGAGGCCATCACCGAAGCACTGCATAGAATGAGGGTCCCTGACTACCTGTGCAGGATCCTGAGGAGTTATTTCCAGAACCGGGTTCTGGTCTACGAGACAGACATGGGACAGAGATCGATTAGGATCACAGCGGGAGTTCCACAAGGCTCCATCCTTGGTCCAACGCTCTGGAACGGGATGTACAACGGCGTGCTAACGCTGAAACTGCCCAAAGGAGTTGAGATCGTTGGCTTTGCGGACGACGTCGTCTTGACGGTAACAGGCGAGACGCTGGAAGAGGTGGAAGTGTTGTCAACCGAGGCAATCGACATGATTGGTAACTGGATGAAAGGAGCGAAGCTGCAAATAGCCCACCACAAAACGGGAGTGTTATTGGTCAGTAACTGTAAAGCGGTACAGCGGGCAGAAATTACCGTCGGGGAGCACACCATAGCCTCGAAGCGCCCAGCAGTAGCAAGAGGCGTCGTCTGGCCAGCGTGTCATCATCGATACTGAGATATGGAGGTCCAGCCTGGGTTCCAGCGCTGGAAACGAAGCAGAACCAAAGGAAACTGAGCAGTACGTTCCGGCTCATGGCCGGTCACCCCTCTGTCCGGAGTGTGGCAACGTCGATGAAACGCCGGAGCATGTGGTCTTTGACTGTCCAAGGTTCGAGGCAGTGCGAACGGAGATGCCCGTCCTTAACGTGGAGAATGTCGTCGATGAAATGTGTCGAGAGGAGGACTCTTGGAATGCCGTCAGCAGGGCAGTCACGCAGATTATGTCAGAGCTGCAGCGTAAATGGAGAGAAGAGCAGCGATCTAGTAACGCCACCTAGCGCTGAGAGTACGTCAAGTGCATGAGCACAGCCACCCCCCGAAGTAGTCGCTTCACAGTGGTCACGGGGGGATCCAGGCAGAGGAGAGAGTAAGGAATGGGTTTTAGTGGAGCTGCACTAGGCAACTAGTCGATACCACATCGTGCCACCTTCACTACAGGCCAGCTTTCCTAAACCTTACTATAAAAAAAAAACACACCCACACACACACACACACACACACACACACACACACAGACACACACACACACACAGACACACACACACACACACGAATCTGCACAGTAGTAGACCGATTGGAGAAAAAAATAAAAATGAAGAAAAAGAAAAAACCAAAAAAAATATGAAGAACGACGGCAATACGCCAGACAGTGAAAACGGAGGAGCAAACGTGTTCGCAAGGAGTGGGATATTGCAGAGATCACCAGTGTCGAACCTGGGGGTCACTGCGAGTTCCAGCAGCAGCAGTAAGTTTCAAGAAGAGCAGCCAGGCGTTGGGCTAAGCCAGATATTCACACCAATATCCAGTAGTAGCAAATCCCAAGAACTGCAGCTCGGGAGAACCAAAATGACGGAGGTCAGGAGGAAGATCGATGATCTCTATGTGTTCGTGAAGGATAAAAACAACGTACACAAAGAGATCAAGCAACTTGTGACCGGTATCAAATCCGGCATAACAGTGGCAGATCGGGAATGTCAAGAGTGGAGAAAAAGGGCCGAAAATGCCGAAAAGGCTCTGCTGGAGGCCAAGGAGAGCATAAGACTGGCTCAAGCACATGAGACTCCGAAGGGACCCACAAATCCACGTCCTGAAAAGAGAGATAGGGACACGCCAGGAGATGAGGAGGAGCCCAAAAAACGCAGGGACGACGAGGAAGGCATCAAGGAGATGGGAGAAAATGGTGCGTGGCGTAAAGTCGAGAACCAGAAGGAGAGGAAGAAAAAACAGAAGGAAGATGAAGTGAGGAAGAAGGAAGAGGAAGCGAGGAGGAAGGAAGAAGAAGCGAGGAAGAAGGAAGAGAAGAAGAAGGAAGACAGGAAGAATAAGGAGAAGCCTAGGCCTCGTAGGGAGAGAAGCAAGGGTGACGCTCTGGTTGTTGAGGCGAAGGACAAAACGTCCTACGCAGCACTCCTCCGGAAAGTGAGAGACGATCCGGAGTTGAAACAACTAGGCGAGAATGTGGTGAAAACCAGGCGAACCCAGAAAGGCGAGATGCTATTCGAGCTGAAAAGGGACCCTACGGTTAAGAGCTCAGCTTTTAAGGAGCTCGTCGAAAAATCTCTTGGCGAGACGGCGAAGGTAAGAGCCTTATCCCAGGAGTCAGTGGTCGAGTGCAGGGATCTGGACGAGATCACAACAGAAGACGAGTTGAAAAGTGCGCTGAAGGTGCAATGCAACCTGGGAGACGTACCGATGGCAATTCGGTTGAGAAAGGCGTATGGTGGCACGCAGACGGCGTTGATACGACTTTCTTCGGACGCAGCTAACGAGCTGCTGAAGACTGGCCGAATCAAGGTTGGGTGGTCAGTGTGCCCGTTGAAAGCTATTCCTCGGGTATCTAAGAAAATGGAGAGATGCTACAAATGCATGGGCTTCGGTCACCAGGCGAGACACTGCAAAGGCCCTGACAGATCTGATCTGTGCAGGAAATGCGGAGAGAAGGGGCACGTTGCAAAAGACTGTACAAAGCAACCGAGGTGCATGCTCTGCAAAAAGGAGGATGGAAATGGCCATGTGACGGGAAGTTTCAGGTGCCCTGAGTTCAAGAAGGCGATGGTGGGCCAGCAATAATGAAGGTAACCCAAATAAATCTCAATCATTGTAACACAGCACAGCAACTGTTGTGGCAGTCAACAACGGAAACAAAGTGCGACGTTGCAATCATTGCAGAGCCATACCGAGTCCCTCTCGATAATGGTAACTGGGTGGCGGATAGAGCAGGAATGGCGGCCATACAAGTCATGGGCAGGTATCCCATACAACAAGTGGTGGCAAGCTCATATGAAGGTTTCGTGATCGCCAAAATCAATGGAATCTTTGTATGTAGTTGCTACGCACCCCCGAGATGGACAATTGAGCAGTTCCACCAGATGCTAGATGGGCTCACCGAAGAGCTCATTGGACGGAGACCAGTCGTCATCGCAGGAGACTTCAATGCTTGGGCAGTGGATTGGGGGAGCAGATGTACCAACGCAAGAGGGTATAGCCTGCTGGAAGCTCTGGCAAAGTTGAACGTCAGTCTGGCCAACGAAGGAACCATCAGCACCTTCCGCAAAGATGGTAGGGAATCCATTATCGACGTTACTTTCTGCAGTACGTCGCTAATGGCAAATATGAACTGGACAGTGTGCGAGGAGTACACCCATAGTGACCATCAGGCGATCCGGTACAGTATCGGCGAACGAACACCGGTAGAAATGCGGAGGACGAAAGTAAGCGAGCGGAAGTAGAAGACGAAGGCATTCAATAAGGATCTCTTCATCGAAGCTCTAAGGGTAGACAACAGCGTCCCGGGCCTAAGTGCGAATGAGTTGACCGAATTATTAGCAAGGGCATGTGACACAACTATGCCGAGAAAACTGGAGCCAACGAACAGGCGGCGTCCAGCCTACTGGTGGAACGAGGAAATTAGCACCCTCCGTGCTACTTGTCTTCTAGCCAGAAGGCGTGCTCAGAGAGCAAGAACAGAAGCAGACAGAGAGGAGCGCAGGGTGGTGTTCCGAGAGGCCAGGGCTGCACTGAAACGAAAGATAAAGCTGAGCAAGTCAAATAGTTTCAAGGAGTTGTGCCGCGATGCCGATGCCAACCCCTGGGGCAACGCATACCGAGTTGCGATGGCGAAGATCAGAGGCCCAACGATGCCGGTTGAAATGTGTCACAACAAGCTGAAAGTCATCGTGGAGGGACTTTTCCCACAGCATGACCCAACGAACTGGCCACCTACACCATATGGCGAGGTAGATGAAGACAACGTTGAACAAGTCTCCAACGAGGAACTCATAGCAGCAGCGAAAGGGTTGAAAGCGAATAAAGCTCCCGGCCCGGATGGAATTCCCAACGTGGCGTTGAAGGCGGCGATCCAGACGTTCCCGGACATGTTCAGGATGGTGCTGCAGAAATGTCTGGACGATGGTCAGTTCCCTGATAGGTGGAAGGTACAAAAGCTTGTGCTGTTGCCGAAGCCCGGAAAACCGCCGGGGGATCCTGCATCGTATAGGCCAATATGCTTGCTGGATACTGTAGGAAAGCTCTTAGAGAGGATCATCCTCAACAGGCTGACGAAATGCACGGAGAGTGAACACGGATTGTCGGAGAGACAGTTTGGATTCCGGAAAGGGAGATCGACGGTGGATGCAATTCGGACAGTGATTGACAGAGCCGAGAAAGCTTCCAAACAGAAGCGGAGAGGAAATCGATACTGCGCCGTGATTACGATCGATGTCAAGAATGCATTCAATAGCGCCAGCTGGGAGGCCATCGCCAAGGCGCTCCATAGAATGAGGGTTCCAGGCTACCTCTGCAGGATTCTAAGTAGTTATTTCCAGAACCGGGTCCTTGTCTACGTGACAGACACGGGGCAGAAATCGCTTAGAATCACGGCGGGGGTTCCCCAAGGCTCCATTCTAGGTCCCACGCTGTGGAACGGAATGTACAATGGCGTGCTGACGCTCAAGCTGCCCAAAGGAGTTGAGATCGTTGGCTTTGCGGACGATGTCGTCTTGACGGTAACCGGTGAGACGCTGGAAGAAGTGGAAATGTTGGCGGCTGAGGCGATAGATACGATTGGTAACTGGATGCAAGGAGCGAAGCTGCAGATAGCCCACCACAAAACAGAAGTGATGTTGGTCAGTAACTGCAAAGCAGTGCAGCGGGCAGAGATTACCGTTGGAGAGCACACCATTGCTTCGAAGCGCATGCTTAAGTATCTGGGAGTGATGATCGACGACCGGCTAAACTTTAATAGCCACATCGAATATGCTTGCGAGAAGGCGACGAAGGTCATCAACGCAATAGCCAGAATCATGCCGAACAATTCTGGTCCAAGCAGCAGCAAGAGACGTCTTCTGGCTAGTGTTTCCTCATCAATACTAAGGTACGGAGGTCCAGCCTGGATTGAAGCGCTGAAAACGAAGCAGAACCAAAGGAAATTGAGCAGTACGTTCCGGCTCATGGCCATGCGAGTCGTGAGTGCGTACAGAACCATTTCGATGGAGGCAGTATGCGTTATCGCCGGTATGATCCCAATCGGCATCACCTTGGCGGAGGACTACGAGTGCTATATGACGAGAGAAACCAGAGGAGTACGAAAAATGGTGAGAACGGAGTCGATGGCTAAGTGGCAGCAGGAGTGGGATGCAGCAGAGAACGGTAGATGGACACACAGGCTAATACCGACTCTTTCGACCTGGGTGAACAGGAAGCATGGAGAAGTCAACTTCCACTTGACGCAGTTCCTGTCTGGTCATGGCTGCTTCAGGAAGTACCTGCATCGGTTCGGACACACAACGTCACCCTTCTGTCCGGAGTGTGGGAATGTGGAAGAATCACCAGAGCACGTGGTCTTCGAATGTCCTAGATTTGATGATGTGCGAGAGGATATGCTCGCCCTTAGCACGGAGAATGTCGTCGAAGAAATGTGTCGAGAGGAGGGCACCTTTAACGCCGTCAGCAGAGCAGTAACGCAGATCATGTCAGCGCTGCAGCGAAAATGGCGGGAAGACCAACTAGCAAGTAGTAATGTGCTCACACAAGTGCGAACTGAAAGCCGAAGCCGGGAGAACTCTCCGTCAGAGTAGGCTGTATCCACCACCAGGGATAACCGAGTAGAACGTGACGCTGGGAGATAAATGGCTCACAAATTGGAGAGACGATCAGCGAACTGGAAGCGCCAATTAGCTGAGGTAAAGTGAGGTGCGTAATGCACGGCCCCCTCCGAAGTAATACGACAAGTGGTTCCGGGGGAAAAGGGCAAGGCGTCTAAGGAGGTTTTAGTGCGGTAAGAATCCCACACACCGTGTCACCGCGACTGTGCGCCCAGTCGTCAAGCGGTGGCACGATGGCCTTTTTGAAGGTTTCCTCCTTGCCAAAAAAAAAAAAAAAAAAAAAAAAGTAGTAGACCGTCATCGAGCACATAAGTAGTTTCTCGATAACTCGACGGATTTTAGCAAAGGACGCTTTGCATCGCAGAAATAAAACTCGAACACCGGCTCGGAAATTCACGACGATCTGAAAGGTTGGTAAAGTTGAACACAGACGCAAAACCCAATAAGTTTCTCGTCGCAGGTTAGGTAGTACGCGCAACCGCATTGAGGGAGTGGCTCACCGTGGCAGCGTATCACCATCGAAATAACCGGTAAGGTGGACGCAGGGACCATTCTTACGATGATATAGCCTGTAATGAGTTCTCTTTTGATATTTGCGCAGATCAATACCACGACAGCGGGAGTCAAAATTATCCTGGCGGTGTTCGATTACGTCACATTACCACGTTGGGAGACAAAAGCCTTCTCGAAGAAGTGAGTTGCTTCAGATGAAACCGCCATCTCTTTGAAACTATTGTTTCGAGTGCTCTATTCACAGGTCGGATCTCCTCGCGGTGGTACAGGGTAGGTGCCAGAACGGCTCATCGATCGACGTGTTGGCCGTACGACTCCTAGTAACAGGGCACACGGAATCGAAGCAGCAGTGCACGCAAGAGGCAGTATTGACCGGGCACAGGTCATCACAATCGGCAAGAACCATCCACGAAGAGAGCGAGAGGGAGGCGTAGCCACTCACGAGTTTCCTCAAGTTGAGAGGTCATCGGCGCGGCCGATTTTCGATCGTGTCTGGCCACTGCGGATGCGAAGCGGCGTGGACCCCAAGCGACGAAGTGAAAGGGAGCATCGGTGTGCCGTGTGTGTCGTACCCATCCAATTCGAGCGGCGCCGCTTCATCCACATCGAGCGGCGGTAAAGAGTGCACCCGGCCAGTATTTCGTGAGTACTCATATGAAGAAAATTATGTTTAGGTAGAAAGAACAGTAGGTTAAGAGCGGAGGCGCTAACTAATGTACAACATCGACATGAAACCGATCGACTTTGTTCATTTGTCAACTTTTCACTCCCAACATAGTTTACCCATTTTTGGGTAGGTTCAGTTTTGACCGATCTGCGTGGATTATACCCAAATTTGGGTAGTTTTGAAATAGCGTGTAGTACTGTATATGTATATTCGTTGCTGCAGTTCGGTGCCTTTTGTTGCTACGGTGCAAGATGTGTGAAGTAAAAAACACCATCAAGTTTAGCTTCAGCGATTGTGATGCTAAAACAAACATCGGAGAGATAGTAATTTCGCCAAAGCACTCGACGCTGATCCGGCCGAAATGGAAGCTGTTTATCGCATTGGTGAGGAAAGGGGAATCTTCATGAAGTTCAAAGCGATGCTCCATGCTCTGACATTCAATTTGGAGGATTTAATCTTCCATTATGCGAATGGAACGACGGCAAAGGTACGCATGTCGCATGCTGGTGAATTCATCCAATATGTGCGTGTGTATGACTTGCCACCAGAGGTACCCGACAACGAGCTGGGGAAATATGGAAAAATTAAACGCATCATCCGGGAGAAATTTACAACTAATCTGTGTTTTGAGGTATAAAGGGTGTTTGGTTCCGGGTTTTACATATTTTTAGGGTAGATAGGGCTCCTTAAGTTATGAAAAAATCGCCATGAAACATAGGGTCGGAAATGACTGCTAAGTGAGTTATTCAATATTTTATGTTTGTTTTGTATTGCCAACTTTGGTTAGCTATATTTTTTTAATCTTATTAAGTCTTAGCTAACAATGCTCTTTGGAAAAAAAACTTAAAATTGAAAAGTATGTTGAAAGTACCAAAAAACCTGGTGAAATTTCATACATTTTAGTGTTTTTAAGTTGAAAATTTTCATTTCTGTTTATTTAGTTGTTCTACAAAACATTTTCCATGCAGTTCCCTAGATTTGTGTCTTTGGTAGTAACCTTGTAGGCTTTATGGTTTCTTCGTAATTATTGATTTAAAACAGCCATAAAAACTTGTGACGTTTTCATAAAATGCGCTAGTCACACTATTCGTTCGTACGTTCGGCTGTTGCAGTGGACTACGCACATGAAAATTTGATAGAATGTTATTGTAAATGTTTAGCTACATTTTTAACTTTTGATCACCGCACATCTCCTGCGCCGAAAGAAAACATAACTGCGGAGATGTTACGCGGTATCGAATATTGCTCAGTCTCAGCAGAAAACACAACGAGAGACACCTAATCGGCGAATTCTGAGAGCGGAAGAGAGAGAAGTAGGTAGTTGTAATAAGTCGATGTCCTTTTTATTTCATAGCACTCGCAGCTCAGCTGCATCTGTATACACACTAAGATTTTTCTACAGGAGTTAGTATTTTTACTGGATTTTTGGATTACTGACTCGGTTAAAATTCAAATAAATGTTATTCGTAAAGATTGGATAAAATCGGAAATGCATAAAATGCGCTATAGTCACCCTATTCGTTCGTACATTCAGCTGATGCAGTGGACTACATGAAAATTTGGTAGAATGTTATTGTAGATGTTTAGCTACATTCTTAACAAATTACTGACTCGATGAGTGTGTACTGATGTATGGTTGGTGAAGAGGCTAGCATGTGGAGGGTATTCTCGGGCTAGTGTATGCCACCCATCCCCACTTATAATTCAGTAATACACTATTTATTCATTTCTGATTGAGCATTGCAGTGTAGTTACCAATTTTCCAAGTCATAGACTTCAGATAACTGTTTAAATTCCCAGATTTTTCATAACGGAATCATGAACAAAAAACCAAAGACCACTATGACAAAAGCGATCGATCTGAAGGGATCTTTACATAGAAATTGTTTTAAGATGATACGATCCAGATCCTCGGGCTCTGGTTCCACTTAGTGTTTTCCAGGAGGCCATTATCTGCTACCGGAAAAATACAGTAACAAAACTGTGATGATAATTGAGTGCCTCAAATCGCAATAGTGCCGGAAATTAACTCCCTAGAAAACTCGAAGTGGAAAATGGGGAAATGGATGTAATGTCGGCCTGAATTTCCCTAATTTGGGCACATACATAAATTCAGCAATCGACTAAATTTTCAATACCGACCAAAAATATCCATTAATACCGTCCCAATGACGCGTTCATCAAGATAAAATTGATAAATAGCAGATTTTTAGCGATGGGCCCAATCTTAGATCCATAGGCCAACATTAGAGCCATTTCCCCTATATATATAAGTGATATAAATGATATAAGTGATGACACTGACATAATAAAGACATTAAATTAAATAAAATATGTGTTTTGATGAAAAACGTGTTTTTGGGGGTCCGTTCTCAAACAACACTCCCTATCTCGATTTGAGTGAAATTTAGAACTTTCAAATCTTGAGCAAAGTTGTTTGTATTTATTTTTGTTACAACTTTGCTGAATACGTCAATCATTTATCTCAACATTGTGAAAAAATAAATTTTTCATTTCACTTTTAGGGGGATTAATCACAAAACCCATGCCTTCAAAATATGAAGCATGTAATACTCATCAACTTTGCTCAAGACGTCCTTACTCTAAATCCACTCTCCATGGTGCTATTAATTAAGAGCATCAAAATGGACTTTTCAACCACTGTGCACTCCAGAGAAAAAGTTATAGTGAGGCTCAGCATCTCGTGAACATTGGTATAGTTCAGCCAGAAAACGTTAGTTTCATGTACCCACTTACAAATTGTAGATGTCTCCACCTTACGTTGGGGTTAGCCATCGTTGGTGGCACATTTTTTTTACATTCATGTGGACTTCGAAAGCAAGGCAAGAATAAATTTGGAGTGAGACGTATTACTGATGATGCATTGTTTTCCATATATCTTAGAATTTAATCGATTTGTTGAAATAAAAATTCATTATTTGGAATGATGGGTTTTAATTCAAGTATGGTCTGGTTAATTCTCCGGGGGCATCTGGGACATGCCCGGAACTGACCAATGTGGTCCACAGCGCTCGACATGGCCACAATTGATTTGGTTATCCTATTTTGAAGTAAATTGTTTTGTCACATGATTGCTTTTATTCTTTACCGGTCAAATTTAGTATCATGGCTAATGATCCCCTGAACATGATCCTGTGTGTGTGTGTGTGTGTGTGTATTCAATCTAACCCCCACTGGTCGGCAGTGGTATTATGGAATAAATTTGCTTACAACAATCCTTGATATTATAATTTGAAACAAGTTTAATCCGGGAGTTAGAACGCGATAGCTCTACTGCAGATTCAGCAACCCATTTCAGAATGCCTGGTAATTCACGTCTATTCCGAGGTTACTTTCACATACAATAAGCCCCGCATGTAAACACTACCGTTATCATATGAATAATGGTACTGCAAACACACTTCCAGATTTCGAAATCTGGCGCGTATTTAGCAATATATGGAAATATGCATTTATGATTGATTATAAATCAGATGGATCTCACCAAATTCTGCCTCCAAAAAAGGATCGGTTTGTTCACTCGCGGTAATCGAAAAAAATCTTCCGCGTTGTATTTACAACCCAACACGATATTTTGAATCACATTCGATGTTTTTCATTTGCACCGAATTTTTACTTGACACCTCCGGAAGGCATAACGCCAGCACCAAGAAAAGAAAAAAAAATACCCGGTAAAACTCATCTTGGGAGGGAGGCAAAGCACCAAAAACAAACGAAATGAAAAACCAACCGACGCGACGCCACAGCAACACAGCTTCTCGAAACAAATTCTTCTGAGTGGACGATTCGAAACTGTTCAACGCAAATTCGTCAGATACGCACTGCGCTATCTTCCATGGAGTGACCCGCTGAATTTACCACCGTATGCTCCTATACTTAATGCATTGCTTGTCAAAAAATCTTAGACCCCCTCCCCCCTAGAGCGTGACATAATATATGCATCAACCCATACCACGAATTCAAATAAAAATTACTACAAAACTCAGTGACGATTACTAAACAATTCACGTAACTTTTAAGTGAAGCCAATTTGACGACCGTCCAATAAAATTTACGTGAAAATCACTTGATTTTCATATGGATCACTTGAAACAGCATTTCATTCCCAAAACACGTAATAATTACAATTATTACTCGCGGACATTGCAAAAGTGTGGTTTACATCTCACAGCAGTTATTGCGCATTTCACACCAAATTGGACTAATAAGCGCGTTTTTACTTATTAAAAAGTGTGATAAAATTGCAAGTTTACGTCTAATCGTCTTGGTGTCTTCGGTGCACTTATTCCTTATGATGCAAGCAATAAGTGCTCCCAAGACATCAAAACGATTTGACGTGCACTTTTATCACACTTTTCGCATTTTTGGGACAGTCCAGTTTTAGATGCAATCAGCAATAAAAAATTATCGAGAAAATCTCACAAGAAAAAATCGATGAAGTCCACGTTAACAGTACCACTAAACTGTCATCCGATTAGGTTAACCCTGGCGGTGCAAAACCTTATTCAATGAAGTACTTACATCACCAGTCAATAAATACGATTAGTTCACTCTGTTATCGCGTATTTCTAGCGCTATATTTAACGTAAATCAAATATTTTTGAATAAATTGAAATTATAGTTTGAAGATAAAACTTATTTTAGACTTTAATGCGACATGCAAACATCGATTCTGGCTGCTGTCTGGATCCTAAATTCATGATCCCCTGAACATGATCCTGCCACATTTCCAGCACCAGTTGCCCGATTCTGGACCTGTTCAATAATGTTCTATGGCCGAGGCTATGGGATCATGATACTTTTCATTTGGTGGTTGTTGCGTGCAATTTGTATTATTTATTATCGAGAAATACGACATAGGTAGTTCCCAAAATCCACGTTTCGGAACTTGTCCGCCCTTATCTCCGGAAATAGTTGACCGATTATAAATTTGTTCAAGAGCATCCAATTTGATCATAATACCTTTTATTCGCTGATTGTTTCGTTTAATTCGGTTATTTGGTTGCCGACAAACACCACTTAGTTCCCGAAGTACGCGATATTCGGGTTTTGTTCCGTCCATACATGCGGAACTAGTTAATCGATTGAAAATCTATTAATTACCATCCTATAGCATCATAGTACCTTTCATTTGGTGGCTGTTGCGTTTAATTCCGAAAGCATACGGATCCTCCATTGTTTTGGCCGGATCTGGCATCTGCTCACTATGTTTCTGCTACGTTGGAGATGCTCAAGAAGGAAAAAGTCGATTTTGTCGAAAAGTTCCAAAATCCCCTGAACTGCGTCCTATCGAAAGATAATTAAACGGCATCAAAAAATTTGATCTGCAGCATAACGAAAAGTTAAGAAGAAAGTTGTGCAGAATCTAATGGGCGGTGTCAAGAGAAAAGTCCGAGCGTTCTTCAGAAATGAGAAGTAAACAATAAAACTCACGTGAAATCGGTCATATATATCAGTGCCAACATTTCAAAGGGGCGTAATTGCTTTTGTAAACAATGGCTTTAGACGTCGATTTCTCGCAAATGAAAACCCACCCCTCCAAATTACAAATTCTAGCTGATACAGGAAACATTCCTCTGCGTGCTGGTGTCATTTATTTTTATAAGTGAGCTTTCATTCGCGAGAAATCGACGACTAAAGCTATTGTTTACAAATGCAATTACGCCCCTTTGAAATGTTGGCACTGATATGTTGATTTTCATTTATATAAAGTAAACTTATGGATTTGTTCGAAAAAAAATATTTTCCTTTGTAAAGCAGATGTCTACTTTCATTAAAACGTGAAAAAAGAGTTGACCGAAAATAAAACTAATTGTAAATTTACTCCATCATTATTCGATTCGTCAGACCCAGAGTACCACAATTTTCGGGGCTGTCAAATACCTCCCGAGGTGGTATTGTTCTTCCTATGTATGAATGTATGTAAGTAGCCACCATCCTAGCTTGGGTCTTGCCCTGCATGCGGCTCCACTCAACAGCAAGATCAAATTCCGTCATCATTCTGAATTCAACATACTGCTGTATGAAGGGCCAAAAAGGGTTGGACGGGCCCGTAAGCAGAGGCACTTACGCGAAACCCGCGGGAATAAGAGAATCTCCTTCCAACAATATGATCCAACAAAATGAATAACGAAATTCGCAATGCATGTTAAGCTTTCCACGGGATGATTTGTTTAAGAAGAGCGCGTCAAATTCATTGCAACTGTTGGAGTGAAATGTAACTATCTAAAATGACAGTACACATTCCCTCCTAGACTCCGGTTGGCACTCCACTCTATTGTCCAGTTACAACTTCAATGATGCCCTGATGCTCCCTCCCGTCCCAGTATTTATTGTAATTTACATTATGAATTTATATATAATCATGTAATATATAATGTATATAAAATATGTAATAAAATAAAAAAATATAATAAAAAATAAAGATGTTTTACAAAATACAAATAACCTAGATTATTGGGTCCTATACACACACTTTTTGTTTTATGTGCCATGAAATGACATAATGCATCATTGTATGTTTTGAAAATATAATACTAAAGTATTGAATCAATAGACCGAAAATCGAGGTTATTTGGACATTAGACATTATATTTAAAAGGATACTACCAAACCGACCATCAAACGCACTGCCCACAAAAGCAGACACGTCCCCTCGAAAATGCAATCGAGAAATGTACAAGAACAATCCTCAACTGGAACGTACTCACCAAATCAATATATCCGGGAGCGCATTCCCGATGTCGTCGAACGGCAAAAAAAAGGGAACTCGGTGATACGGAATTTTCACTGAAAACAACCGCGAATTTCACCACACCCAACTGCGAAACACGTTCAGAAGCACTTTTGGTACACTTTCGATATCAATTTCATTCGAAAAAACTTTCTTACTCAACACCGATCGTGTCAAGCTCTTTCACGCACCTTGCAGCGCATAAACTGAAATTAAAATTTTCACTCACGATGCCACAAATTTCTGGTCCGAGAGAAACAATCAAACCACGCAGCGCCAAACCTTCTGATGCTTGCAATTTTGCAAACATGATGAATCATGCTTTCTTTCCCGATTCTAAAACTTCTCGGAAAGCGAGAAAACCACCACTCACACACGTATAACCGTCCGGGAGGCAGAGTGCCAGCGCTAATCCGGCAAATGCAGCCAAAAACTATGAAAGCGAACGCACGCACAAAACAGAGAACAAACACAACCGTATCCAAAGGGGTTCCGTGCGCGACTGGCTCCCGAGGTGGTATTGTTCTTCCTCATCAAAAAATATTGTTATTGTTATTGTGCCATGCTGGAGGAGGCATTGAGCCTGGTCGCCAGTGTAATGTTAATGAACAATTATACACCTTCCATGCAGCAATCAAATAGATAAAGATGAGATGGCTATTAGATAATGACTTATGCGAGTCGATTGATATCAGCCGAATATTAAATAAGGGTTGAGTTGATCCTTAACATAGAAGCGTAGATGCATAGGTGAAGGATAACAGAAAGGAGAGGCAAAGGTGTTGAAATGCAGAATTAGATGTCGTCGAGATTGAATGCGCATATTGAAATAACGTTGATCCAGATACCTATCGTATAAATTTGCATATCATCTAGTCAATAATACTTACATTTCGATAAAGATGATGCTACCTATTATGCCTTTTATGTGAACTCATCATCACAGAATCCAACCTTGAATCGTAGACCAGGTCCATCAACAATACACTCGTTCCGATAAGGGGCTCATTAGGTTTTGCACCGTCGGGGTTAACCTCAATCTGAGGACAGTTCAGTGGTACTGTTTACGTGGACTTAGTTGATTTTTTCTTTGGTAGATTTTCTCGATAATTTTTTTAAACTGCACGGACAAAAACTTGTTTGCATTGAACCAAAAAAACTTTAGTTGTAATTTTATTGCATTTTGTTGTTTCAATAATACTTATTCATATAAATTCAAATTATAAGCCAATTTTCAACTGCAACTATTGTAAAAATAACAATATTCTATTATTAAGCCAACAATAGTTAATTTTAATTTAGCATTTATTGCTGTTTTATTGTTGTTTTACATCAACAGGCTGGATGAAGCCCCAACGATTTTAACCTTTTCAACTATAGTAAAAAAAATACATTCAAGCATGGTCAAAACATAAAAAAAAAACATTAAAAAACGTATATCTTATAGTCAATATCTTAACTCCTGCCGGCGAAAAACAGAAGAAAACTTTCGACGAAGCGCATCACCGGAGATATGAAAGTCGAAAACAGATGCAACTCTGTTGAATGTTCTCTGCAGTCCGCAAATCGCACCATACGCTCCATAATTTGTGCGACGTAGAGGCAGTCTTAGCATAAGGTTATTACGAAGCGGTCGGGGTTGAACATTCAGGTCAATTTGCCTCAGGATAGCCTTTCAATCTGTCCTTCCTTGTAGGATATCGACCACGGTTAGGGCTCTGCTTGTGTCTCTTCTAGTCCGGAGAAGTTCTAGGTCGATAAGTTGACAACGGCTTTCGTAACTTGGTAACCGAAACGGATCATTCCAAGGCAAGCTACGCAACGCAAAACGAAGAAAGCGACGTTGAACAGATTCAATTCTCTCGGCACCGTTGTTGTAGTTTGGGTTCCAAACTGCTGAACAATACTCAAGCGTCGATCGAACAAGCGAACAATAGAGAGATTTTAGACAGTAGATATCAGTGAAGTTTTTAGCTATCCTAAAAATGAACCCTTAAGTTCTTGACGCCTTATCAACAACATATGCAATGTGTTGCTTGAATGAAAGCTGCGAATCCAAGATCACACCCAAGTCTTTCACCTGATTCACGCGTTCGATTGTCGAGCCAAGCAGGTCATAGCTAAATATTATCGGTTGTTATTTTCGTGAGAACGTAATAGCGGAGCATTTGGCTGGGTTCACTACCATTCTGTTTAACCTGCACCAACTAGCGAATACATTCAGTTGACGTTGAAGAAAGTGACAGTCAGCAATGGAGCAGATTCGTAGGAAGATTTTGAGGTCATCTGCATATGATAACCGAGGAGCTTCGATGACCAGATGCACGTCGTTGAAGTACAGTATAAAAATTAACGGTCCCATGTGGCTTCCCTGAGGTATACCTGATGTGGCGAAGAAGCTAGCTGATCTGCAATCTCCTATGGCAACTTTTAGTTGCCGACCGGTAAGATATGATCGAAACCAACTCAGAAGATTACCGCATACACCGAGTCTGCCGAGTTTAGCAATCGCAATAGCATGGTTCAACTTGTCGAATGCTGCGGATAGGTCTGAATAAATAACGTCCGTTTGAACCCGATACGACATGCTTTCGGTTATATACGATATGAGACACAGTAGATTGGTAGTTGTAGAGCGGCCGACAGTAAACCCAAGTTGATCAGCACTCAAATACTGCTTGCTATGGGACAGCAACGATTCCATAATCACTAGCTCGAATAGCTTCGAAACGGCACTTAACGATGTAATTCCTCGATAGTTATCCACAGCTCGTTTCCTTCCTTTTTTGTGGACGGGAAACATGTGCGCAAATTTCCAGCAAGATGGAAAAATGCCACCTGAGAGAGACATTCGGAACAGGCGAAGAAGCGGAATTAACAAGCTAGCAATATGTCTCTTCAAAAATACAAATGGAACTCCATCAGGTCCAGGATTGAAGGATGACTTGAGCAGAGTCGCACTTTGTGGTGAGTTCTTTTCGGGACGTGTCTGTCAATGACATATGCCAAGACATGTGAAAAGGTTTGCGCTGCAGCCTCAACGTCATCTGAATCAAGGATGTTCTCCCATACCATGCTAGACAACACATCTATGATGCTACGGTGGTCAGCTTTACGGAAGTCATAAGAAACCGTAGTATAGTCGCCGAAATCACGCTCGAATTTGTCCTCAACAGTGACAATTAGAGGAGGGTGATGTGGAACTAGCTTAGTTAGTGCACAAGGAGCCGAGCAAATTGATGTCTGTGTGCTCACAAAGCAGAGGTCCAAACTACGACCATTTTCGTTAACTACATGGTTAATTTGAGAAAGCGTCGCTGCGCTGTAGTTGTCGAGAAGGCTAATAGCTCCTGCGTGAAATGTAGAGCTATCAGGATCTGGATACAGGAATCCGCTATGAGATGGACGATTGAAGTCACGCCTGGCAGATTGAAGTCACCAAAAATGAATATCTCATCAACTGGAGTGGAACTTTCGACAACTGTGAAAACTGACCGACAGTGAGTATCGATGTGTTCATTGTCGCGGACTCGATCAGATGGAATGTACAGAGCGCATAGAAATAGTGTGCGATCACCCAGATTGATGGCTGTCCAAACCTGCTCCACATAGTTCCATGAATCGTTCTCGATGGCCTTTGCCTCCAACCCGCTACGGACAGCTACAAGGACACCTCCACCAGTAGATTTACGGCTGTTGTTAGGATTCCGATCGCAACGAAAGACCTCGTAGTTAGGACCGAAGACTTGACTGGAAAGCGTTCGATAACCGAGCCACGTTTCGCACAGGACAATAATATCGTAGCAACGATCCGATACAGCTAGGCGGTACTCTTCAACATCAGAATTCATTCCACCGGCGTTTTGGTAGAAGATCACGACGTCCTGCTTGCGGCAAGGAATCGAACGACAGCTCTCCCTGGAAATCACAGATACATCAGGCAATAACTGACCATCATCAAGTCTCATTGGATACTCGCCATAGTCAGTGAGTTGGAAGACCCCCTCTCCGCATCCGACAGCAGGTCCGGAAAGACTATGATGAACGAAGGCTGCTGATGGCAGGACTGAGACGGAGGGATTGGGGGCTTCCATGGGGCTTTCTACGGCGCGTTCCGGGTTTCCAGGATAAGGAGTTACAGAGGCATCATCACAATGACTAACATAGTTAGAATTGCTGAAAATTTGATCGGCATCAGGAAGTGAATAGTTAATATATTGATTGTACTTGCTTGTAGAGGCAAGGTGGAAGACTATTTGCTGTGCCCATTCCCCGGGCCATGAATGCAAAAATGAATACCAACCATTCCCTCGTTTTCACCCGGACAAAAATGTAAACAATAACAAAACTTGTGAATTTCGGGAAATAAGTTCAAAATTTCCGAAAATCTTGAGACTTGAGGCTAGTACGTATGCTGCAGTTCGAGCTGCAGTTGCTAAATATAATTGAATTTTCTGTTTTTTCCCTTCATTTTTTCCGTCAATCTTGTTTTCCGTACTGAGTACCAATGCTCCCGACGCCAGGAATGTAGCTCCCACACCTGTACCCTACATATCGACCCATCAACTAATGAACCGGGGACCAACGGCTTTACTTCCCTCCCGAAGGATGATCAGTGAAAACGAAAACAAAACATAAAAAAATTGGCCATATTATTTCCGAAGTGATTTGAGATTTGGGCGTAATTGCATTTGTAAACAAACACGTCAAACACTATGAAGTAGAGGAATGATTCCTCTATCATTTGGTATAGTTTATTTGTGTCATCAGTAATTGACGTGTTTGTTTACAAAAGCAATTATCATCTCAAATCTCAAATTACTCCGGATTTTTGAATCAATAAACATATTTTTATTTCTACTGCGTGAATTGTCAGACTTCATAAAATAAATATGATTGAATCAACAAGAAATCTCTTTTAAAAACAAACATATTTTTGTTTGTTTGTATACAAATTACCGTAGTAGTCTGTTATTTGAAATTAGCATCTTCAACTATGTAAATCGTTGACTTCACGCAGAAGTAATACTAAACATATAGTCAAAGTACATAACTCTGGATGGGAGCATACCATCAATTACTGTCATTGGTCGAAAGGTACAGTAGCAGCATCTACCCCACTCGTGCCCCCTCGAGATCGTCAAGTCGACGACGACAGGAGCACATATCGTGGTAGGGGTAAACAATAGTTGCAATTTCCAAACCTACGACTGGATGCCTTCCTTCAAATAACAACTGAAGTACGATAAAAAATCAGTAGAACTGTTTCAAACACATCATAGACGCACATCTTTTGCCTAACCCGTACGATGTACGCGGAGACTTGAAGTATGTCTCCAAGTCTACAGGCAAAAAATGTGCGTCCCTCTGTTGCTCATAAACTGACTGCGGCTGTGGAATAGTTCTAGCGACGTTTTCATCACTACCTAAAGCACCACGCTGCGAGAGCATTTCCAGTCGATGGTGTGTTATAATGCAATTCTTCTTTACCCAACTATTGTGTTGCTCCTCTCGTCATGACCAACTTGGTCATCTCAGAGTAGGGTGGTTGTTGCGTGCTGTACCATCATCAGCATTGTTGACGGTTACTCCCGTGTTTTTATGTTACTTCATACGCGAAGTTAGCGATTTTCAGAGTTGGTTGGAAATGCTAACATGAAACTTTAGTGTGATAATTAGCTAGAGAATGATCTTTTTAGAAGGGGGTAGGTGGATAGTTCCGTTAGAGTACGGCAGTACGAAAATTGAATAGAAGTTCCGTGTACCTTCAGTCAGTGTAAAAGCAACTGAACAACCATTCATTAGGTACTGCATCGTGACTTCATAAATGAACTCAGTGTTAATCGACTGAACCTTTTTTATAGTTCAGTGGTACTGTTTACAAGCACTTAAACGTTAAAAAAAAAATTCTAATAATTCCGAATTTTAACATGAAAATTGTCGAGGAACAGCGCGTTGGATGTTGCTCGTGGACATTTCAGAAGTGTGGTTTACATCTCACTGCAGTCTGAACAATTATCGCGAGAATCCACCCAAGAAAAAAACGACTAAGTCCACGTAAACAGTACCACTGAACTTTCATCAGATTGAGGTTAACCCCGACGGTGCAAAACCTAATTTCCGTGCAAGCGGATGAATAAAAACCTCACTTGAGTTTGTTGTCTTAACCAGTAAAGACGTGTTTTATTTACTCTGCTACTTCACGGCTAACAATCCTAACGTAAACTTAATATTATCACCCATATGCCCGTCCACGCCCGAAACCATTCCACCACATAAAATCAAATAAAAATGTTTATGTATGACAAACACGTCCAGAACGAGAATATGGGTGTATATCTTCACTGTAATCACAGGAGAGGAACTTTGGATCAGAAAGTGGCTCCACTTGTCATTTGCGAACACTAGCGCACCTAGCGGTAGAAGGCATCTATGATAGTGTGAGTGCACATAGAAAGCCCGTGTGGAACGCTATCACAACACATCGCTGCAGAAAAACGAACACTTTTTGATTCACCGATTTGTTTGCACTTCTCCTTCTGTTCTGTGCTGTAATCATCGAAAGTACTTGCATTTTACTCAGGCACTTTTGAGCAAACTGCAATCACTCTCTCATGCGCGTAATGTGCCACGACCAAATTGGCACAACGACACCCTATACGCTATCTGACTATCCGCCATTAGGGTAACCATTTTCGTGTTGGGGTGGTCCAAAAACTATATTATTTTCAAAAATGTATTTTTTCAAACATTTAAAACTTTTGACAAACAACATCCCCTTACTGGCCACAACACCTTGACAAAGTGGAACTTGCAAAACAAGCATTCTGGATTGTTCAAGGTGACGCACAATGGAAACGCCGCCCCTTGCATCTGCGGAAACCTGACAGACAGTTCTGGAGAACTCAACGAGCTACCGACTACCAAAGTTAGTTAAAACAAAATCCTCCAAAGTCCGTCAAAACACATTGAAATATCCTGATAAATGTGCACGGAACCGAAAAATTACCCAAAATTAAGTTCTTTTTGCTCATCTCCCATGTTCCGTTTAATAAGCTAATTTTTCAGTAAACTGCTTATAGTAGTTTACATTTGACTACGGCAAAAATAATTACTTAATCGTGAGTATTTTCTACCCAAAGCTAAGTTGAATTGACTCAAATTTGGGAATATCTCATATACTCACTAGTACCTTATTGAACGATTGTCATGAGAAAATCGAATCTCTCGATCCATTTTTGACAACAACAAAAAGTGAGATGTGGTCCACCAACTATGAAGTGTGCTGGCGTTAGTGGCTCTACATCTGTAGGATCATCGGAAAGAGTCATCAATGGCCTCGAATTGAGGCATCCTTCCACCTGAGTCAACAAAGTGATGAAGTCTTCGTGTGCCACTGGATTGCCACCGAGAACTCTTAATAGGTGAAACTTTGCTGACCACACCGCTGCCTCCCACAGCCCGCCGAAGTGTGGTGCACTTGGAGGATTGAAGTGCCGATATATTCCATCGTTAGCGCATTCCTTGGAAACCGTCTCACGGTGTTTTATTTTTTAGCAACGCAAATAACTCCTGAATCTGGTTTCGCGCTCCTACGAAATTGGTACCATTGTCCGAATAAACGTCTGTGCAACGCCCTCGACGCGCAAAGAATCTGCGTAAGGCTTGCATGAACCGTTGTATGTGCATGTAAAAGGCCTCGAAACGTTGACTCGAGCAGCTGGTAGCTCCCCCATTTACTGCTGAAGGTTTTGCACGAAAGCACCGCTGGCATCTTCCTCGCTAGATTTCTGCTTCCAAGTGGCCAGTATCGTTGTCGAACGGTATCTAAGAGTAATTGCATCCCAGCGTGAAGGTATTGCTGATGATAGTGACAAATTACCAGCTCCGTGAACTTGTGCCTAGCTGGAAGAACAATCGGGTGCTTTGTTTGCTGCGATTCCTCGGAATGAGCCAGTCTTCCACCGACCCGTAGGATGCCGTTTTCAACAATTTGTGGATTGAACCACCGCAACGGAGAATTACGACCCACTGATACACCAGACGACAGCTTTCGGATCTCGTCCGAGAACGATTCCGCTTGAACTGCCAGAATGATCGACCGTTCCGCGTGATGCAACTCGTTTGTTGTTAGACATCCTGATAGTTTTTCTGTTTCAGGAAAATTTTGATAAATAATCCGAAATGAACCCAGATTTCTTCGATAAAACACAAACCATCGTATTGCGTCGTCTCTCCAAATCTTTCTCAGTTGGGTTTTCTGCAGCCTTCGGCCATTCTTCCTGCGAATCCTTTGACCAGGTAGGCCCATGTAATCACAGATCGTTTTCTAGAATGTTGTTGGGCAAAATTCCACAGGATATTAGATCAGCAGGGTTCGTAGTTCCCGGAACATTCCTCCATTGTCTCCGTTCAGTCAGTACTTGAATTTTCGCAACTCTATTGGCAACGAAGGTGGTCCATGTTCCTGCTGGTGACCTGATCCAGTGGAGTACGCAAGTTGAATCTGTCCAGAAATAAGCGCTACCTTCAACGATTCTACTACTTTTCCCAGAGTTGGGCTGCCAGGAGTGCGCCACAAAGCTCCAACCGTGGTAGAGATTGAATCTTGAGCGGTGCTACCTTTGATTTCGAAGTCAAATGGTGCACCGAAACCGTACCATTTTGTTCTTGACTCCGAACATAGATTGTCACACCATAAGCGACAATCGAGGCATCCGAAAAGCAGTGGAATTCTACGGATACCGAAGCTGGAGCAATCACACACCTTGGAATCCGCACATCGTTGAGCGAAGGGAATGTGGAATGTTCGCCATTCCTTACCCACCGTTTCGGGCAGTGGGTCATCCCATTGTAGATTGTGGCCTTGTTCGTTCTTCAAGCACCAGAGCCGTTGCATGAAGATCTTTGCCGCTGTGATCGTTGCACCGAGCAGGCCAAGCGGGTCGAAAAGTCTTGCGATGAAAGCCAACACTTGTCGCTTCGTGAGGATTTGGAATGGCGTGAGTGGCGGAATGGTAAATTTGATCGTAAGTGCCGCTAATGGAAACTGCTTTCGTTCGTCGTTCGCTAGTTGTTGCAACGCACGAGTGGCCAGATACGGCGCGGACTTCGTACCAAATGTCACCGTTAGTAACTCGTACGCGACTACCTTTCCATCAGGTGCTGTCCAGAGTATGCATTAAAGCGGTTGGTCATCCAGACTCGTCCAAAACTGTCGATACATCTTTTCGACGTCTGCTACGACCATCACCTGACGAACTCGACTACGCAGAACGATTGACCTTAAGTCTTGTTGAACTATTGGTCCAGCATACAGCGCATCGTTTAGGGATATTCCTGAAGATGTTTAGCAGGATGCGTCGAATACCACCCTCACCTTGGTCGTGGTACTAGACTCTTTGATAGCGGGGTGATGTGGCACCGTTTAAATGCATGCTCTTTGCTGTCGTCCAATCTTCGCATGTGACCGAGCTCGAGGTATTCGGTCATAAAATCAAAATACTGCTTCTGTAGACTTGCCAATCTTCGCTCCACAGCTCGCAGCCGTCTTAATGCGATGTCTCGGGATTCACCCAGTTTCACCAAAACTTCGTTGTTCTTGGGGAGGGCTACTGTGTATCGCCCGTCGGATTCCCGCCTAATTGTACGCTGGAACTACTCCACACACTTACAAACAATGCAAAACAAACACATGCGGAATAAGCGACAGCTTTAAAATACGCAATACAGCCGCAAAATTCATATGTGTTGTTCAAGTTTGTTATGGGCTATATTTTATAGCCCGTGCAAGATACTGTCATACTTGTCAAATCCCATAGTGAAAAAAAATGTTGACAGTCCCGTGGTCCTTGCCCAGCTGTATCTCGCTTGTTACAAAAATTTCGAGATGATGCCGACAAAATGCGCCACCAACTTCTTCAAGTGTATTCTTATGTGGTACCGATGCGCTATTGAATTGAGCCTATTTGCGTTCAGTATTATCGATAACTTAATTATCTGACAATTATCGATAACTTAATTATCTGACAATAAACCAAGCTACAAGGAAATTGGCACATTGGCGCTCAACGTGAGGCCCGAACCCACGACCACGTATTGCGAGTTCCTCTGTGCGATGCGGTTTAACCGCTCTTCTGTCGTCTCGATACCGCTATTCTGGTCTCCTGCAGTCTTCCACGACGACAGAGAATCGCCACGGATATCGTATGGGCCGAAGCTGTAAATAAAAGGCCCTCTGATGAGGATTTATTTATTGGGTTTACCTTTAGAAGGCCTTTCGTATTGTACGTAGCTCACGGTCTTTCCTGACCAGCACATGCGTTTATTGAGCACTAATGGCGATGATACGAGCTCCTGCGTCCATTTATGATTGTGATGTATGGAGGCGTCCTCTTATTGCTCCAGGAATGGCGGTCTGATCATGAGGGAGGATGCATGCAACTATCCTGCAAATAGCATGTTAGTCCACTGTTTTGCCTAGATCATGGCCTTGAATTTACCTTGAGAGACAGATCACGCTAATTACTCCTTCTGTCAATCAGGTGTGTGGTCCTCCTTCACGGGAACTTGATCTATCGCCACGCACTTTCAGCAAGCACCGAAATTATTTCGCCAGCACTTTTGACGCCAACCACACGATAGTAGTGCTTTAACAACAATATCCGTCCCATTGTCTACTACGGGTATTTCTTCATGCTGAACGGTTGTTTATAGAAAGAGCCGATCTCTTTCTATCGATGTATTTGATAACGCCGTGAGAGAGGATGTATAACAGATGATGAGTTGGGTAATTGGTTACCATAAACGGGATACACTTGAAGAAATTGGTGGCGCATTTTGTCGGCATCATCTCGAAATTTTTGTAACACCCTTCCAAACGGGAAGTAGCTGAAGAAAGCTTGAATGCCCAGAACCAAGTCAATCTTTCTTGACCGGAAGAACTCAGGATCCGCCAGTTCGATCTCTACCGGTATGTTCCATCCATTTGCCTGAACTGTAGAAGTTGGCAGACAAGCTGATTAGTTGTTAAGTCTATGAAATTCAAATGACCACTATCTGGAGTATTATGCAGTTAGAATAAAATATAAGGTCAGCTGCAAAATTCCAATTCATATAAAAGGATTCCATTTCGCTTAGTGCAAACGGTTGAAGGCCGGCGCACAATGCATAAAATGTCACGCACATTTGATCCGGTTATAATACATTCCTGCAAAATAAAAGCTAAATCTATTGTCTAACTATCAAATTTGCATCAACGCTTCGCAAACGATTCAAATGTGCGTGAGCCTTAAGTAAGATTTGACAAATTAGCTGGATATTCAAATTATTTGGCAGCATCATTTAAGGAGAGACTCAGGAAGAGTTGGAGATAAGTGGAAATATATATATATATATATATATATATATATATATTAAATCATTGAAGAGCGAAGTCGGATTTTTAAAAAATAACTAGATACTACTAGGTATTCTCGTATGACTTTCAGTCATTGGTGAAGAATTCAGACTTCGACGTCATAATGAAAGGTACTACAGTGGAGCATATACACGTCAAATAGCGAAAAAAAATTAACGAAGTTGATTTTACCACTCAAAAATCAACGAAACTTCACATAATTGTTTGTTACACAGCAAAAACATAATTTTAATATTACAACCAAGAGGATGCACTTCAATCATGTCGAAAATCTCATGTAATTTTTATGGCCACAAAAATAAACAAATGTAGTCAGTTCATGCACTGTATTAATGATAATTTTGTCCTTTTTAGCAAGTAATATTACACCATATTTTTGACACGATTGAAGTGCTTCCAATTTTGATGTGATAGTAAAAAATGTTTTTTTGCTATGTAAGGGAAATAAAGTGAAAAGGCCTGACTCTAATGTTGTGTTTTGGGTAAAATTAACATTTAAAAGAAATAAAAGCAATAATTAATTATCTTTTCAGATATGCGACATCATTTTAAAACTGACCAAATCGTAGAATAAAAACAGTTATGAAGATTTTTGAACTACTCACCTTGCATTATTGTAGTTATGTAGCTTGTGGTATCGTACGCTCTGAGCCATTGGACTAAACAAAATGTTAAAACAATGTAATTTATTTGAGAAAAAAAAACCTTAATTTTTTTACTCAGAGTATATGTTTTGCGCTGTTAGTCTATTTCAAAGGGCCCAATGTCTTCAATATCAGAAAAGTTAGCATTTCTGATAAAGCTTTCAAATAAACATAAATTTAAAATTCTTAAAACACATTTTTTATTGCAACTTTTAACAGTTTTCTTTATTTTTTAACAAAGATTTGAAAAGGCTATCCAGTTTTTTTTTTAACTTTGCTTCAGACATCATTTTGATTAGAAGAGCTGTTTTCGTATAACTTATTATAAAATATCAAATTTGTCATTTTGAAATTTTATGACCGAATTTCAGCACAACATTATTTTATTGTCCCTAGTAAAGTTTTATGCGAAGTTTCATGTAATTTAGAGAGGGTAACGTAGAAACGATTCGTCTATTGGCGCAGATTCGCTCAGTTTGTAATATTCTAGAAATTATTACTTACAATTTAATTTAAATGTTGCAGTGAATGGACGTGTTAAACCCATTATGATGTTATCGGTTGACGGAGGCCCCGATGAAAATCCCCGATATAAAAAAGTGATCGCTCACGCGATTGACCACTTCAAAAACTACGATCTCGATGGACTGTTCATTTTTACCAGGCGCCAGGTAGGAGCCCCTTCAATAGGGTCGAGCGCAGAATGGCCCCATTAAGTCGTGAGCTTTCGGGAGTCGATCTGCCTCACGACAAATTTGGAAGCCACCTTGACAATCAATGCCGGACAATAGATAGCGATTTGGAAAGGAAAATTTTTAAGTTTTTTTTTTATTTCTTACTTTATTCTTGAGTTTTCTTCTTGTTATATTTTGGTATAGGGGAATTTACGTATTCTCGTCAATCTAAGCAGCGTCCGCACTTCTATTAGCATTTTGTCAGCGTTACGCACATATATCACGTGTCTGTTTGTTAACATTCATCTGCTGCTTGCTTCTCTATCCATTCCAATCGACAGAATTTTTCAAACCGGTTTGAAAGCGATTTTACAACGCTCCAAACTTCTCAGGTGAGTGTGACTATTGTCGGCAGCCTCTTTTTCTTCGGCAACCTTCCCATTAGAACTGCGTGTTAACCAGCTGTTCTATTATCGGCAACTCGAAATCAGCCCCATTTTGTAGTGCGTATACTTCATTTGAAGAAAAATCTGGCATAATAGGATTGCTCGGTCGTACAAATATAATCAGATTGAAGCTGAAAGACTAAAGAATCGTTTGAATACATTCAGGGAAGTGTGTTGATAGGAAAACGTAGTGAAATTATCGTTTAAATTTTGGTTGCCGAAAACAGTCAATGGGTGCCGAAGCCAACATTTACCCTATATACGCAATAAAATTTGAATTTGTTGTTTTTCAGAAGAATTCTTTTTTTTTTCGTTCTGTCTACGTAGTTTATGGACAGCCCCTTCGTAGACAAATGCCCCTTCGTGTGGCAGGACCGAGACGAGTGCTCAGCAGCTCTACCAGCAACAAATCTTTATAATCGGCTGGTTCGATGATTTGGTCTAACGTCTGAATCACACGGTTGAAACCATCCCCCAATTTATGGAGATCCTTGATAGATTCCTTACTAAGCGAAGGCAGCTTGATGAGCGCTTGAACTTGCTTCTTCTTCAAAAGTTTGTTGTTGTTGTAACCAACGTGTCCCAAGCAACTTGGTAATTTTTTTTCGTGATCCTTAGCGGATCAATCAGTGCCTTAGCCTCGCCTGCTAAGCACCCTTTAAGGTAATGAAGGTTTTCTACATCAGGTTGATCGGGGTTTTCGTGAATCAGAGATGTGTAGAGGTCTCTAAAACTCAACCAATCGTCGATACTACCATCAAAAGATTGCAACTGGATTTGAGGTAGACGAACATGATCCATTACGCCATGTAGAGTGGCATCTGCAGTCCGCACTGTTTGGTTTGATGAAGACCCTTCCTGCAATCCGTCAACCTTTTCAACTAGAAACGATTTCGCATCGTAGTAACAATTTTCAATCTCCAACTGCTCTCTTTGAATAACATCTTGGTCTGCATATTCCTCATGCGCTTGGATATCCCAGATTGTTTCGCTGATTTGTACCCACAGTATATCTAACCGCTCAATACGAGCACTAATTGGATTGGCAGAGGTTTCCTCCTTGAAGTTCTTAACATACTGACAAATATTGGTTAATTATCATTAATTAATTAATTATCAAATTTAAGCCCTTTGAGTTTGGATGTTAAAACCTTCAGGGATTCGGCATTCCTGGTTACGGGTTTTGTTGCCATAATTGCTGTCGTCACAGTACAGGAACTCGACCGAATGTCAGTTGATGAACAGGTTACACCACTGGCAGTTCAGAAAAGCGAGAGAAAACGTAGATGTAGTATCCAAATTTGTCTACTTCGGCTGGGCATATACCGTTCACCTCACCTGTGTGAAGAGACAGTGGCACCTCCGAAACCAAACAGCAAATCGACACACCTCCAACGTTCGATCAGTAACCTCAGATTCAGATTCAACCAGTGAAATGCGGGGGGGGGGGGGGGGGGAGGAGCGAATGTAGTATACAATATTGAAACTTCGGCTAGACATATACTGCTCAGCTCACATATCAAACAGTAGCATGTAGCAGCAGCCGAGCTCAAAATGCATCAAAATCGTCCCTTAAGTTTGTATGCAGCGAGTAGTACAGTACGAAACGTCTCGAAAGTTCAAATCCAGTACAGCGGAGAAAGAATGACCAATGTAGTTTCACAAATAAGCCTGCTCCGGTAGGACATATACTGCCTCACCTGGAGCACTAAAGATGGTGCTGACGAATTAGCTTCAGTCCGAAGACCACAGTGAAACCTCAGGGATTGCGTCCATAAATGAGTTGACTCGAAACAGTCCAATGTGCATCGAAAGGATAATAATTTATTGGTGTGGTATCCAAAATCCAGCTTCGGCTGGGCATATACTGATCAGGCTTGCAATTGCCCATTACAGCTATAATGCTATTTTTCGTAATTATGAAACAATGAGATAATAAAATGATAATTTTTATTTGTAAGATGCAAGAAGAGGTGGTAAAGTTTGTGTATGACATATAAAATTTATCAATTTTGCTTTCAGAAGGTCACAACGAGCGATTTTATGATCGCTGATTGCTCGCTCATCGCGTTGCTCATCGTTACAGCTAATCGCTAGTAATATTAATTACAGGATAATATGGTTATTTCTCATTTACTTTTTCAAAGGGAACCACCAGCTCCTGCAAACAATGCATCCGATCGTCGATCCGGCGCAACCGACAGCTCGCACACGCACCAGCAGTTAGAGGAAAATTTCCCCTATCTGATGATAGTGCCAGCACGCGCGGGCGAGCCACCAGTTACGCCAAATCGACGACCAAACGCACCGTCTACAAAAGCCGATACGCTCCCTTGTAAAAGTTATCGAGATTTCTACTAATTAATGAATTATTGACAATTACCTCTCATGGTTCTTGGCTCCACTATGATTTTAACTTACCACTTTTTGATTATTTATCAAATACCTCTCCGAGTATATAACGCCCTGATGCCTTGTTGGTTTCTGGGCTCATTTGGATTGGTCCTGAATTTATTTGATATTCTGTTCGAAGTTATTCTTTGAGTTCCAGCTTGTACGTGTCTCACGTCATATGATTCGCCATTCATAAAGATAATGGGTTAAAAGGGAGTAAAACATACATAAAGGTAGATTAGTATTAGTTGTACTTGATCCAAACAATAGAAAGATCATTTTAGTGTTAGTAGTTATGTTAGTTTTGATCCGTATTCAGCCCTACCGGCCCCTCCAGCAATATTTGCAGCAATTGTGATAAGATTATGCGACACTGCTACTACTACTTGTTAATGATTATGCGACACTGCTACTACTACTTGTTAATTTTCGCAACGCACTGTCTTTCAATAAATCACTCAATCAATTTGATGTTTGAAAATTTGCTCAAAAGGGTTTTGTTGACACATCATACCTTACCGAAAACTAAAGCACAACAATCCTAATTCTTATTTCAAACCAATCAACATATTTAACACATCTTTCCTAAAACTTCACTTGTTCGTAAGCGCCTGGTTGAAGATATGATTTTCGCTATTGACATTGTCTGTAATTAACAAATACACTAAATAGGAAGATTTATTATACAAGGTCATAGGCTAGTCGTCTCCCTATACGGACCCCCCGCGTCCTATATCTTATGTTAATTAACTTTCTGAATTCTCTAATTGAACTTTATTTAATAAATAACTGAAATCTCTAATCTACCTACACAATCATAACCCATGCTTTTAAACTAAAATTTAACGTGTTTCAAGTACTTCTGGCTTTGACATATATTAATTATATCTTTGTTCCGGAGACGAGCCAGCCAACGGCTGAAAGTCTCCTTAATAAAGATATAAAAAAAAAAAAAAAAAATCTTTGTTCGTCCCAGGTGACACCTTCATGTGACTAAAATGCTTCACTTTGAAGTTAGTTTCCAAGCTAATTTTAAATTGTATATTGTATAGGGTAAATGTTCCAATTACGCTCTCACGCTTCCACTATGTGGCACCACAAAAATACATATGGGTATGTCACAATAGAAGCACACCACAGTGGAAATCCCGAGCCATAGTTAAAACACTTATCCCAAATCAAAATGAAGCACATATAAGATTAGTTACAATACCATGTACCAAAATGATGTTTAACATTGTTTCCTGAATAATACTTCAATGAAATCAACAATGAAAGCTTGTCACGCAAATAGAAGGAGCACCGTTGGGCACTTTCTGAAATATTTCAATAGTATAATTCCCTTGCAAACCCAAATAAATCTATCTGCGTAAAAATAAATAAAATAAGAATGATTTGCGGCAAAACCCGCCAGTATCACACTCAACGTCAGTGCCTATACGTAAGCGTACTACGACGCGGCTCTCAAGGAGTAGCAAGTGTGATACTATCACTGCTAGACTAGATCTTTGGTTCTCTCATGCAGTGGTTTATCAGAGAGGGGAAGCTTAGTAATCCCCGTTGCCTGCCCATGGCGCCATTCGGCCATAAACCTACCGTCTCCAACACCCCACTAAAAAGCATGAAATTAAGCCCGCCCACCAGCATCAAGGTGCAAAAACTAGCCAAGGGGAGGGATGTTCGGCGGCGCCGACTGGGATTGAACGCAGGCCTGCTGGGGTGAGAGGTAATCACGCTTACCACTACACCACCGGCGCCGTTAATAAATCCAAGGTTACATGGCTACCAAGTGACAGTGAAAGTGAAAATCAAAAAAAAAAAGTATTTTAAAACGGTTCGGAACGTGCCCAAAAACAAAGTGTTTAGTGAATCGCTCGTTGCCAATTCTTTCGATTAGAAGCAATGTTGGGTGTAGTTCCATACAGAAACAGTCCGCCAGTGGAAGTGCAAAAATTGTGCTGGTGGTGCGCAGAGTAGAATATCCCTATTTAATACTGGCATCATCGCGATCTTGTTTTGCAACATTATAATGCGTGGCTATTAGTAGTGAATGTGCCAAGGAACATTGTAAAACGTAGTGTGTGAAAACTAAAAAAAATGGGAAAAAACCAGCTCTAAGTCATTAACATTTTTTTGCGTCCTTGACTTGAAAATGTAAACACACACCCCCTTATTCTGCGAGTCACGTGACTCTCTCTCACCGGTGAGGTGACAATTGTCACCTCGTGTGAGGTGACTCTCCATGCAAATCAAATGGAGAGTCACCTCACACGAGGTGACTATTGTCACCTCACCGGTGAGAGAGAGTCACGTGACTCGCAGAATAAGGGGGACAATCTCAAAAGTTACCCATAATGCGGACCCGCAGATCCGCATAATTAACAACCAAGAACTGCATAGCGAGCAGCTTGGACAACACGAACAAATATTGTACATTATTTTGGACATCGTAGTGATGCAGTTCCTAATCACGCTGTACCAGTTGCAGAAACGGCGTGAAAGAAGACTCGCGTTGAAACTAGCCAAGAGTATTGAAAACGTGGCTGAAGTATAAAAAGAAAAAGTTACATTCAAAAACATAGAACAAACATTGTGCAGACATTTAAGAACAAACGTTGAATATGTACTAGTGTTCAAAAGAAGTGACAAAAATTAGTGCTCACACATCGATGCCGGTGCTGGACAGATTTCATCCCATCGACAAATAAATCCACTGCTATGTCGAACTGACGTTGAGGAGTGCGCCTCCGCTGTTGCGCAACATCTACAAGAATGGGTGTCGAGGAGTGCGCCTCCGTCCCATCGAAACGAGCGTAGAGGAGAGCGCCTCCGCCGTAATCTGAAAGCAGTCAGGGTGAGTCGTAATTTTAATGTGTAATTATAATGTGTTATAAATTAACTAAATCAATTTTCTTATGCCCGAATTTGAGTCCTTTCAAAAATTAAAGGCTCTGCACTCCAATATTAAAAAATCAGTTAATAACATTATTACAAACAAGACATTAAGGGCCAAAAGCAGCGAGTGTAAGTTGCTTTGTCAAGATATTGAAAATTATTTAGAATATAATTATAAACAATTAGGAGAGCAACAATTTACAGAAATTTGTAAAATACCAGGCAGTGGAAATTTGAAATCCAAGAAATTATAAAGCAAAAACTTGAAGAAAATAAAAATCGACTCGCCAAAAATTGTACATTGAACATCGAAATTGTTGCATATATTTTTATTATTTTAAATAACAAATTAAGAAAAAGAGTTAATACAAAAATTGAAAACATGGCAAAGGTAGACATCAAACTATGCACCTCACTCATACAATTGTATGATGGTGCCCCAGAATCTTTAGATTCATTTGTTGACGCAGTCGGTCTTTTTAAAGACATCGTCGACCAAACATTCGCTGCATCTACACCAGAACAAAAAGCAGCGGCAGCATTAACTGTTGCGCGCTTTGTGCGAACTCGCGTCACTGGTAGAGCGAGACAAGTGATTGCTGCCAACCAAACAATTGACCAGATGCTAGATGCAATTAAAGCAAACTGCATCTCGAAAGTAACAGCAGAAAACCTCATAGCTAAACTTTCTGCAATCAAAAAAAAAGACGACGTAACTGATTTTTGTGATCAAGTAGACAGAATTACTGCTCAGTTAAAATCTGTTTATTTAAGTGACAACATACCTGAAGTCACAGCACACAAAAT
Source organism: Ochlerotatus camptorhynchus (assembly GCF_037179485.1). Lineage (NCBI taxonomy): Eukaryota > Metazoa > Arthropoda > Insecta > Diptera > Culicidae > Ochlerotatus > Ochlerotatus camptorhynchus. The sequence continues at coordinate 33,810 of NW_027041123.1, read as the reverse complement.
GGCCACAAAGCATGGCGTAGATGCCCTAATCAAGGGCACTAAAAACAATGAAACGCGGATTGTTCTAAAAGCAGGTAGTTTTACCCACATTAACGAAGCAATTCAGAAATTGCAAGAAAATGTGCAATCAAGCCAAAGCAGCGGAGAGTCTGTCCAAAACGTTACTCGAATATTGTGGACATCGAGAAATGGAAATCGAGGTCGCAGAAATTTCCAGTCACAACTTAACTATAATTTCCAGCAAAGTAGGGGAAATTTGCAAAATTATCGTGGAAATTTTAATACAAGCAGAGGTTATCAACGATATCCTCATCAGAGGGGAAATTTTTCACAACGTGGGCGATTTAATCACAACCATGGGATGTATATCGCTCAAGGGTCACTACCCAATGAGGAAAATAATCAAACGGTTCAAAATTATCCATTACCGCACCATCCGCAAGCTCAACTTGTTCCACAGGTTCAACAATCTTATCCATTACCCTCACAGCCGCACCCTTTAGGGGTACCGTTCGGTAAATATTTATGATGAAACTCTATCACAGAACATCCATATTGTAGATCAAAGTTTCCCAATACCTACAGATGGAATTCTTGGTAGAGATTTTTTTTTAACAAATTGGAGATGCAACATTGACTACGATACTTGGATATTGTCAATAAAAGCAGACAGAAAAACTTTAGAAATACCTATAACAAATAATCTTAAAGGAAAATATTTAATTCCACCTCGATGTGAGGTTATTAGAAGATTAAATTTAGAAAATTTAGAAGATAGTGTAACCGTTGCGGAGGAGATACAACATGGAGTATTTTACGCCAATAGTATAATTAATAAAAATTATCCATATGTTAAAATTATGAACACTTTAGACGTAACAGTGGAAATTCCAAACAGTTTTGTACCTAAGATAGTACCGCTTTCAGACTATAATATACTTAATTTGAACAAAGACATTAGCAACAATCAAAGGAACCAAAAATTATTGAATGAATTGGAACTAAACGGAATCGACCCAAAAATTAAAGGCAAGCTGGAAAAACTTTGAGAAGAGTTTAATGATGTTTTTTCATTGACTGATGAAGTGCTAACGGAAAATAACTTTTACAAACAATCAAGTCATTTGAATGATTTGAGTCCTACGTATATCAAAAATTACAGAATTCCTGAGGCGCAAAAGTACGAAATAGATAAACAAATTAAACAAATGTTGGAAGATGGAATAATTCAGGATTCTGTTTCTTCATATAATAATCCGATTCTTTTGGTGCCCAAAAAAATACTACCGGTGATAAAACTTGGCGTCTGGTAGTGGATTTTCGGCAATTAAATAAAAAAGTATGTGCAGATAAATTTCCTTTACCCAGGATTGATGAAATTCTAGATCAATTAGGGAGAGCGAAATATTTTTCAACGCTCGATCTTAAGTATGGATTTCTTCAAATCCCACTCACTGAAGAAAACAAGAAGTGTACAGCGTTTTGTTCATAATCTAGATAAATCATTAGATTTAATATTTTTTTAATAAAAACTATGCTAAAGGAATTGCCTTTGGGCTGAAAATTCCAACTATTAATAATAGCAATGTTCAAACGGATATAATTAAAAAGATTTTTATGGAAATTGAAAAGGGGGCCGGAAATAAAACCAATTAATAAAAACAATACATGCATGCTAGCTATCGCTATGAATGATCTAATATTTAAATACATACAACATTTAAACAAATTGGCAACGATATTCTTAGGAGTACGACCGTATTACTTTTCAAAAAACCGAGAATCTTGACTCGACAAGATCAGGTATATAATATTTTAAAACTATATCATAATTCGCCCACTGGAGGACATTTAGGTATTAACCGGTTATACCGTAAAGTGAAATCCATGTATACGTGGCAGAATATGAAACAATCCATTTCAAATTATGTTAAGGGGTTACCCCTACCTGCAAACTTTCAAAAAATCGATTTTGTCCTAATCGAAAGTATATTAAGTCAAGAATATTTCCTCAAAAGATCAAGTTGATCCGATGCAAATTGTGAAAGTTATGCGACGTACAAAAATATTCACTTATAGTGGACTAAACCCAACTTGAAACTTTAAACGCGATTATCTCGGAATCATATTTTCAAAACCGGTACATTCGATTCGTCCGATTCATTTTGATTTCTGTTCAGTACTATTTTGTGCAGTCCACAATCGTTCGGATTTCGTCTATCATTTAATTTCGATTTTTTACAGCCGATCAAAGACAAATTTTAAGGATCAAAAATCGGCACTTCAACTTTGCAAGGCCGCCATTTTGTTAAAAAAATTAAAAAAAAAAAACCGAACGATCAAGGGCTAGTCTAATAGCGAATTCGTTTATTATCGGGGTTAACACCAGTTCCAACCCAGTGCGAAACCGACATTTTTGTCAGTGTGAACCTCAACCTGAGCTAGGTTTTAAAAACAAACGAGCAAACTGACGTTTGTCAGAAAACGAGCAGACCCAATCTTGATACCCGATCCAGGTTGGAACTGAATAATAAACGAATTCGCTATAACACATGCTTAACGATTTGGCATGGCTTTTTCAGATGATTACATCACAAACCGCAGTTGGCACCGCAAAAAGCGTTTTTTAGAACATCGTCCACGGGGAGCAGCCGTGCGGGGCACCAGGACCTCGTTTTTACAGCATCGACTGATAAATGTACCATTTAATGTGTGTTCAATAAACGGCAGAAAACCGATTTTCAATATGTTGCGTCGTTTTCGAGAAAAAAAAATCCAAACTTTCGCTTTTTTTCGGTCTTGCAGGTAGGCGTAAACCCTTAAATCATGTGTAGAATGTAAGTAAAATAAACATTTTCCTTCAATCAAAACTAAAGCAGTAATTACGTCAACACCAGTTAAACCATTCGACGTTGTGTCAATAGACACAGTCGGACCATTTTCACTTGCCGAAAATGGAAATCGTTACGCTGTAACTATGCAGTGTGACTTCACAAAATTCGTTATAATTGTTCCAATAACAGACAAATCATCATCTACAATAGCTAAAGCAGTTGTTCAGCATTGTATTCTTAATTTTGATCCTATGTAATGAAAAGTATTAAAACTGATCAAGAAACGGAGTATAAAGGAGTATTTGACGAAGTATGTAAACTCATCAGCATTAACCATGTATGTGCAACTGCTTACCACCCTCAAACTATAGGAGCATTAGAGAGAAACCATAGGTGTTTAAACGAATACCTACGGATTTTCTGTAATGAATCCAAATCAGATTGGGACGAATGGGTACCACAATACTGTTTTTCATATAATACCACCCCTAGTGCAGATCATAACTATACGCCATTTGAATTAGTCTTTGGAAGAAGATGTAACAATATACAATTTTTGGCTAATGAGAAGAAAACTCCGCTTTATAACCATGATTCATATATTAATGAGTTGAGATACAGGCTGCAAATTACACACTCAAAAGTTTTGCAGGAAATAGTCAAAAGTAAAACACAAAGAACAACAACAATAAACAAAAACATTATAAATACACCCATAAAAATAGGAGATTTAGTATACCTAAAATCAGAAAATAACTACAAATTAGATCAAGTCCATACAGGCCCATACAAAATCATAAATCTAACCGATTCAAACGCAACCATACGAAATGACAAGAAAATAATAGAAGTTCACAAGTCTAGATAACATAAAAACAGCAAATAGACAGAGTAAACTTTAACTCTCCTGAGGGGGATGGAAAGAATATATAGATAACATACATTAGATAATTCAATAAAGATTAAATTTTATACAGAATATGTAACTTGTCCAAAAGAAGAGATATAATAATGTAATAAATGTAACTATGTGAGAGATACTTGAAAACATTCGAAAGCAATTTATTTTCCGTAGGGGGATGGTGTGACATGTGTATCGCACATGTTAACATATCCCAAAATTCTCAAGGACCACACTTATCCACACCCTGTAGATTTCCAACGCCATCGACCTGCGTTATGCAACGAATGCAAATGAGTTCATAAAGCAGTTCGATGACTTAAAGCCTGACCCGACAATAAACGTGTTAGGGTCATATTTCACCCGACGACGCGCAAACAGCGTGTCGTTGTCAAGCGCATTTGGTTTGGCGCAATTAGCCTTCTCCAGAATTCTCTCTCCCTGTCCTCTCTATTTTCCTGTATCGATCGCTGATTGGTGATCCGATACATAATAATACATAAGTGCTTTCAAGTGTCTCCAAGCTAAGCTATGTAAGAAGGATTAAGTAAATTCTGAATAAATTCATTCTTAGTTCGATCCTCACGCGAGCATGTTCAATCAGTGGCAAAATATCACAGTCAAATAAATCCAAGGTTACACTGGGTAGTATATATCTAGACCAACAATTGAAATAGGCGGAACAATCAATCGTAAACAATGGCTTTAAACGCAAATTCCTCGAGAATCAAAGCACATCCAAGCAATCTAACACCATCATTTGATTTTCCATTATCGAATGGCATTGTTAGTTTGTGTGGGAGTGTTTTGATTCTCGAGAATTGTGTTTAAAGCCTTAGTTTACGTTTAGTTGATTCGCCTATTTCAATTGTTGGTCTAGATATGTACCCATCCATAATATCAAACGTTACACAATCCAAACGGTTATTAATGTTTTTTTTTCAAACCATACAGATATAAAAAAGGCCGCAATAATTCGGCAGAGCTGCCGAGTGGACTTGGGCTTACCTCATTTCCCTCTATAGTTAGTTTATCTTACCTTCGGTGATCAACTTGGCAATCTTCCGTTTGGAAACCACAGTGTAATTCACGTTCAGACGGCCGTACTCCCATTGGACCGGGCAATAAATGTCCAATGCATTGCAGAGCCAATAGTAAGAAGATCGTCGCGACTGAAATTCCTTAGTACATAACGAATGTGTGATGTCTTCGATACTGTCACAAAGACAATGCGTATAGTCATAAGTCGGATAAATACACCAATCGCTTCCGGTTCTATGATGGGGAATGAACTTGATTCGGTAGGCTACGGGGTCCATTTTTCCCTCTTCTAATGTTAACTTCATACGTAGTGTTGCAGCGCCCTCGTTGATTTTGCCAATCTTCATGTCTTCAAACAGCTGCACATTTTCCTCAATAGGACGGTTACGCCATTTGGACGGTTCTGGATTAAAACCTTTCATCTCATCTGCCGTTTGGTGACAAACATATGCTAATCCCTTTTTAATTAACAGCACTGCCCACTCATACAATTGTTGGAAGTAATCTGAGGAATGTGTTATTTGGTAAGGCTTATAACCAAGCCATTCAACCATATCCTTAATGCCAATGAAAAACTTTTCTTCCTCTTTCTCTGGATTTGTGTCGTCGTAACGCAAGAAACAAATGCCATTTTTTGTATTGGCATACCCAAAGTTAATATTGATGGCTTTAGCATGACCGATGTGCAGTATACCATTAGGTTCGGGAGGAAACCGGGTTCGAACAAATCCACCCGTACGTTTCAAATGCTCTATCAGCAAAGTGTTGGTTTTGTTAGTAACTACATAACCATCAGTTTTATGGTTATCACCTGGAGCGTGAAAATGTACTGACTTCATTAGCTCTGAAATTGATTTCGCACCATCTGACGCGGATTCGGAATGCAAATCGTATAGTGTATTGTTATTGATCTGATGAACCACCTTCTCTCCTTTCGATTTTTTCTCAGATTTTGATGATGGTGCAAAATCCGCATCAGTTTTCGGACCAAGTAAGTCGAAAATTTGCACATCTACTTCATTTTTCATAGTTTTTCCATCTGCCCATCTTAGTTGACCACGTATTTCAGAAAGCAATTTACCAAAATTAAAACGATACCTTTGAGCTATGATTGCTCCCTTGTTTCGAGTAATCACAGCATCAACGACTTGGTCAATCTCTTCCGGCGTAACCATAACACCAACGCCACAAGCTTTCTCGAAATCCTCGACGTTGATAGATTTGGTTGTTCCATTAGCCAATAAAAACTCCAACGCGGCATCAACGCGTATTCCAGAATCCAATTTTCGTTGCAGAATATTCTTCATTAAAAATTCGAGATGATGCATAGTTTGATGCTTGATCTTGGTGCACGTTTGGTAAATTAGCAAACCTTCGCCTTCGTAAAAATCATGATCGGTAGGTACAAATGAAAGAGCTGTCATAATCGTTTTACTTAAGGCTGCATTCTTCTCAGTTTCTTTCGCCTTTTGGTCACTAAGTCCCAATGATTTTAGTTTTGTGATGCGTTCCTCTGAACTTGCAGCCATCGTTTTACGTAATCTACAAAAAACAGAAAGGTTGTTTAGTTTTAACGATTTTGTCTTGAGACCATATAGTGATTTCACGATTTTGAACCCCCCCTTTCGAAAACCTTTTTACTCTTCTTACAAAGAAGTGTATATATATCGCTTGGAAAACCGACTTTCGATCCAAGGCCCGACTCAGTCCGACGAGATCACAAAATGTGTATGCGTTTTTTTATAGTAAGGATAAAAATGATTTGTTATGTTCGTGTGTGTGTATTCAATCTAACCCCCACTGGCCGGCAGTGGTATTATGGCAGAAATTTGCTTACAACAATCCTTGATGTAATAATTTGAAGCAAGTTTAGTCCGTGAGTTAGAAACGATAGCTCTACTGCAGTATCAGCAACCCATTTCAGAATGCCTGGTAATTCACGTCCAATCCGAGGTTACTTTCACATACAATAAGCCCCGCATGTAAACACTACCGTTATCATATGAATAATGGTACTGCAAACACACTTCCAGATTTCGAAATGTGATGTTTCGAAATCTGGCGCGTATTTAGTAATATATGGAAATATGCATTTATGATTTATGATTGATTGAGAACCGGTTTGTTCACTCGCGGTAATCAAAAAAATCTTCCGCGTTGTTTTTACAACCCAACACAACATTTTGAATCACATTCGAAGTTTTTCATTTGCCAGGATAAAAATGATTTGTTATGATGTTAATCTCTACGTGTGCCCCACAGTGTGGGATACATAACCTCTAAAAAACGGGTCCCTACTCTCTCCTTCTAATGACATCTGTATCAAAACCGAATACTTCATCATTTATCAATGGTGATGCAGTAATACGACATGCACTCTAAGGACAAGAGATATACTACAATTGATCAAATTACTAATGGCAGTGATTGTATGTCATTCGACAGCCATTACTCGTATTCATCCAACGTGTGCTTTTTCTGCTCTGCTTAACTTGGTGAAATATTGTAGCGAAAATGAGTGTAGTTCGTAAAAACACACTTGTTGTTGACTTCAGTGTCCTTCCAGTTCGTCCCAATGCGGGAAAAGTGCAAAAAATCTTCGAAACAATATTAAGCTTCAATATTCGGACGTTAGATGCATTCAGTTTCATAACGTCCGAAATTTTGTTTTTATTTAGAATGATAGACAATGAAGTTGCCTTGCGCTATGAAAAGGCGCACAACCATAAACACGCATTTCTCTGTGCGAAGAGTGAGTTCAAAATCCCGGTATATGTGGATTGTGAAGCAGTGACCGTTCGAGTGCATGACCTTCCTCTGGCATGGCCACAAGCCACTGTTATGAATCACATGGCAAAGTACGGGACAGTGATTTCCAGTCGACATGAGAAATGGAAGCACTACTTCCCAGGATTCCTGAGCGGTGTTCGAGTTCTGCGAATGCGACTCGAAAGCGTCATTCCATCATACATCACGTGCCGCCATTGTGGCCGAGCAGCACATCCCAAACAGAAATGTTTGGATGTAGCCACATCGAACAATAGCACCGCTCCAGCAGCTCCACCAACCGAAGGGGTATTCAGTCTCGTTGATTTTCCGTCGATGGATATCGAACAAAACGTGATTACCTCTTACCCCAGCAGGCCTGGGTTCAATCCCAGTCGGCGCCGCCGGGATGTTCTGAGGCATAACATCTCTGATCACGCCTTCCTTCGGATGGGAAGTAAAGCCGTTGGTCCCCGGTTCATGAGTTGATGGGTCGATAGGTAGGGTCCAGGTGTGGGAGCTGCCTTCCTGGCACGTCGGTAGCATTGGTGCTCAGCACGGAAAACAAGATCGACGGAAAAAAACAAACCAAAGGAAAAAAAAAACGACATCGGGTCAATCATCTGCTGCATTCACCGGGTTCTCAGCAGAAGAACAACAGCAAAACACCGACAATCAAACCGATCATTACACTTCAAACGTTGAAAGCGAAAACTCTAGCACCAGCTCATCGAACGCAACAAAGGATTTCATTGAAAATACCAACAAACGCCGGCGGTCAAAGCACAAGGAGAACGAAAAAAAGAAAGTTCGTGCTGATCAGTGCACCCAGAAGACTGGTCAGTAAACAGATAGTTTAGATGAAAATAATGTAACTTATCAAATAGAGGATGATACGTTTTATTTGAAAAATAAAAGCGGGAACGGATCTAATTGTAAATAATGGTCATCGGCACAAGCAATGCTTAATAGGCGAGGGGGCCTCATAAATAAACGCAATAAAAAAAGTCCCGAATAGCTCTAAGCACTTCATTACGCTCCTCTCTGTCTGCTCCGTTCTGGCTTTTTCGCGTTTGGCTGGCTGAATGCGTTTTCTTGCTCTGATGCAACTAGCACAGAGGGTGCTGAGTTCCTCACTGAAAGCCATATGTTCTTTGGCTTCAGTTTCCTCGGCATGGTTGTGTCACATGCCCTCGTTAACGTTTAACGTGATCAGATCCGAGAGGCCACTGTCTACACGGTGTGCTTCAACCAGTGATGGTATAATCATTATCAAAATGATATTTTTTCGCTCTCATACGCTCTCCATATCACGTGTGATATTGGAGCAAAATATCATGCTTGATATTGATTTTTTTTTCTCTGTTCGGGACCTAGCACTACTGCGATATTGATTTTACAAGCTGCTTTGATATTGCGAGACTATTCACAACGTGTAAAGTTGAAGCTGAGAGTTGAATCGCTTCAAAAATGACTCCGTTGCACCCCATTTTCTTAGAAAGAGTAGACATAATAATGTTATCTTTTTTTCTTCTCTTCACCGACCTTCCATGATGGGTTTCGGTTGCGTCCGGGTGTAAAGCAAAAATCATGAAACTCAATCTCATCACAGTTCAGTGAGATTTGCAGCTGGTGAGTTTTACACGTATAAATACACCAAATAAACCAAATAAAAAAATACAAAAATAAACCATAAATTCGTAGGGAATTTGATATTATGTTAATGGTCATATATTTTCTTGGCAACCCTTCTCCTACATATCTTTTCCTACACTTAAAATAATCTACACGTGAAGCTACGTGAATAATCACGTAAGCTCTCAGTTTTACGTGACTCACGTAGAATGTATGTGATATCCCTTGAATTTCACATGGAGTTCCTTTTTAACACACCTACATAATCAATGAAATGTACGTGATTTTCCCATAACACAGAGTCTATGTGCGTTCCACGTAAAGCTTATGTGATTTCCACATCTGAAAAAGAGCGTTGCAAATCATGGCGGGATCATAATGTGCTTTTGTTTGGTATTCGGTAGTGGCAAGATGTAAGTATAACATGATGGATTATTTTATTCTCTTTAACAAAAATAAAATGTCTGTTTCATCGTGCTCAACAGAATGATGTTAAAGCTGTCCATCAGTTTCTTCCTCTAAGGAAAAAAGTATCTCGACCCATCTCCCCATGATCGTCCAGATTGTTTGTACTGCGTATCGAATATTTAAAAAAAAATCTGATGTGATGTATTTAGAATATCTGAATAAATTAAAGAAATATTATCAAATTATACTACTATGAATACAGTAAAGATTGTATCTACATATTAAGGAAATATTTGTATGAACAGTATCAACATATTGATACTAAAATCGTCAAAAGAATGTCACTGACCAAATCACATAGCTTCTATGTGATAATACAGTGATGTTAACAAGTCAAATCCGTATCTCTTATGCATGGCGAAGCAGAGCGAACAGAAGCCACTACTGTTTTTCAGTGAATGTATTTTACATTCACTGAAAAACAGTAACAAGTTCTGCCCGCTCTAGTTCGTGATGCATAAGAGATACAGATTTGAGTTATGAGCAAAACTTGTAGCTAATAACAAAACCTACAATATGCAGCTTCCACACCTGCGTAGGATATCGCACCCATTCATACACACATGGGCCGAAGAAAGACGTGATCAGTGATTTTTATGCCTCAGAAAATCCCACCGACGTCGGCTGGGATTGAACCCAGACCCATTGGGGTAAGAAAGCAGTCACGCTTACCACTACACCACCGGCTCTAATAAATAACAATGGCATGGATAATAGTAATCCTATATATCAGAGGAAACATGTCAGAAGGGTATAACGTAACGTAAACAATGACTTTGAACGTCGATTTCACTTGAATGACCACACACCCACGAAATCTGACTACACCAGCTCATAGAACAAACATTAATGTTTGTTCTATGAGCTGAGTGGGTGTGTTGTCATTCGTAAGAAACCGACGATCCAAGACATTGTTTACGTTTCGAGTTAGACCTTTCTGACATGTTTTCTCTGATAGAGATTCGCGGTAGGATTGGGCGATCTTCAGATAAAGATCGATCTTATATTTGGCTCTAGAGTCGATCCACTGATTAAATCGGTACCAAAGAATCGATCTTTGATAGATCGATCTTATGGTTTTTATTTCAATTGACCTTTCTGAAGTTTATAACTCGTACACTTGCATAATCTCAAGTGCTTAGTTTGCTATCCTCACTTTCGCTCTAGCCAAAAAAGTTGATTTGTTATTGTTATCCTCACTTTCGGACTATACGCTTGTTTACGTTGGTACCTCAAGCAATTATTTCTATTATTTTTTTATTTCATTTAATGTTGTCGTGACGGTAAGAAGCAATGAGCACAGGAGGGAGGAAGCGAAAACCTTCAAATGTTGCTGTATTCACAAATATCGGAAACGCAAATAGTGACGCCATTGTAGGGAGCGATGCTGATTTTGACGTTATGTTCCTTAAATTTACCTCGCAGTCTGGGGTGAGGGTAAATCGTTTTTTCGATGTAAATACACTGGAGTCGCTTTTTACGCGGGTGATACGTCCCGTAAAAAGCGACTCCAGTGTATAACGATAAACCGCGTAGATTCTGAAATCCGCGTAAAAAAAACCGTGTAAATTCCGAAATTCACATAAAAAAAAAATCGTGTAAAAAGCGACTCAAGTGTACAATTACAAAATTTAAAACCTATTGCTTTTTTAAGATCGAAGGAAGAGATCGATTTTTTCGATCTTTTAGTAGACAAAGAATCAATCGCGTTTGCCGCGACAGTGAAATTATTGCGCAGGTATCTACACCGTAATTTATTTAATACACTTTTTGGGAGGATTTTTGAAATACCTATATGCATCAAAGAACTCCGTTTCCCAGTCAAAGTTTAAAATATTTTGGAAACGCTACTTTAGACTCTAAGGCGATTGAACTAATCGGTTAGGATTTCCGAAAAATAAATGGCATGTACTTCAAATGTAAGGGTGGGTTTATTACATCCTCTGCATGTTTTCTTACAACAAATGTAATGCCAATTCTCATAATGGATCACATTACATGATTTATTGATGCGGTGAATCATTACAAAGTCTGCATGCTTTTTATGCAGATCTGTACCGTGGTGGTGGGCTTCTTTGGACACTTTTCTGATGTAAGGACTATTCAGTTTATAAAACGGACACACAAACTTTCAGTCATAGCATTATTATTTGAAAACTTAGCTTAATACTTTCTTCGGCAAGTTTTAAGCTCTAATTATAAGCAACAAAAAAAGATAATAAGCTATGTACTTGAGGCAGCATATAATTTTTACAAAAATTTATATCACATGTAATCTAAAATGCATTTTTTATACTCGTTTTAAAATAACTTGACCACCAAGATGAATTTTGCAATTGTCTCAACCCAATTATTTTTTTATTTCATCTCTTCTAAAAGATGGTAAACACTCATTTGAACAAATAAGTATTTTGTAGTGTATGTACGATTTTGCTCAATTTTCAGTGTCATTTTTTTTTCAACGTTTACAACTTCAGAAAATTAACAATAATGTCTCAAACATTCTAATATTTTCAAATGCTGTAAATATAAGCTATTCAGTGACAGTTTTATTTAAATTTTAAATGAATTTGCACAGTTGAAACACTTCAAGTAAAATTTAGTTCTGACTATTAACTCTGTCAATCCACTTTTTATCACAGTGTGTTCTTATTAAGTGATCTGACAAGTGTAAATGATGATATTTTTTTTATCTAAAGTGTTCTACGTAAGTGTATAAAGAGGATCCCATACATTGAAGAAAAAAACTTTTTTATTTACGCGGAAAACGAAAAGATGGAACAACAAAATATAGTTTTAGCGTATTTTGTAAATCAATTTTTTTGAAAGCCTTGCTTTGATTGTTATTTCTGAAGTTATGCGTTTGTTTATCATTAATTTAAGGAATCGCATAACTTTGTTTTGACCATAATTTAAATATGTCCAAAAAAAAAACAATACGAATACAATGAAAAATTAAATTTTTACTTGCAATTTTTGTTGTGCTGACTTAAACTGAACTTAAACATGTTCGTATGAAATCAATAAAGTAGTTGATAATAGGATTTGGTGTACATTCAATGGGGATACCTTTATGGTGTATAATGAGAAGAATATGAACGACCAAAATTTAATGCAGAAAATGTTCATCATGTATAATCATCACAACAGTCGGAAATGTGAATAGACGGGCTACTTTGAACACGGTACATGGAACGAAAATCAATTATTTTATTCATGTGTTTCACTTATACATTTTTGCCAAAACATCAGCCTTATACATTCCATAAGACAAACCACATAGGTCCTATAATAATGCAAAAATGGTATGTGTACATTTCATTTGACGCATGATCTTCATTAACTTTTTGCAAGGCGTCTGCTTATTAGTTGACTTATACATTTTATGAATAATCAGCAATGCAAATTTGCCAAAAGGTATAAGAAGATTTCTATCCGTGTATAAACTTTCATCTGATGGTGATAATAAAATGGACAAAATAAATCAACATCGTAATACCATAGAGGTAACTCTAAGACTAGAAGGTCTCGAAATAACGTGCTCAACTTTTTGGCTCAGCTCTGGTACTCTCTTCGGTCCCAAGCTAATCGATTCAACCCTCGAAACATAGGAAAATCCACTAACCCCTCATTTTATCTGTCAAACTTTCATTGCGAATCAAAACAAACATAGTGCAGTACTAGAATTTCGACTAGATTGGGGTACGTTAATCGTTTGCTTGGGACCAATTGGCTAGTCAAGTAGTGAGCTAATTTAAAATCGTTAGTTTCGTATTGATTGTTAGTAATACCACAAACGAAGTGACAGACGGAGCGGCTCGAAAACTTTGGTGACTAACCTGCTATTGCAATTTTTCAGTGTACCACATGGCAACACCACTACTACTGGATTGTACCACATGGCAACACTACTATTAGATTGAACTAGCATTTTCACCAAATGTACTAGAATGTTTTGGTTCTATCTCATTCACTCTACTCAAAACTGAAATACATAAAAAAATGACAAAATGATACGCACTCTTTGCACACTGTCAAAGAATCATTGTACACAAAATCAACTTTGTTCAAATCAAAACAAAAAAAAACTAACCCATCTGGTGGATGATGGCACAAGCTTCCAAGAAAATTCTATTACAGTGAACCACATTATTTTAATGGATTTCTTCGCCAGTTAGTCGTCTGTAACTTCGTTTGTGGTAATACCCTACACGACAGGATCTATACTACCCATAATCGCATAGCAGTCCCATCTTTGCTTGATTTCTTATCCATATGGGACTGATATGCGATTATGGGCAGTATATCACTTCATATATTATTTTATTATTATTTTTTATTACTTAAATTGTTTTATTAGTACCGTAGACCCCCGTTAATCTGAACCACGCTTCGTGCAAATAAACGGGGTTGATTTTTCATTTGAACTTCTAGCAACCCTATTTCCAGCAGAAAAACAAGTTTCTTGTAGCCTTATTTGCTGTTTTGTTTTGATGCTGCGTTCCGTTTCGCATAGTTCGATTTCACTATGGGCTAAATGACGTTTGAGCAATTTTTAGTTTGTACGGCGTGCAGATGAGTGGAGTTTAAAAGTGTTCAAATTAAGGACTGTCAGATTACCAGGATCCACGGTATTATAATCTGCAGTTGCTATTATTCAATCATATTTAATTGCTGTATCAAGTACTATATATAGCGGCGCCGGTGGTGTAGTGGTAAGCGTGATTACCTCTCACCCCAGCAGGCCTGGGTTCAATCCCAGTCGGCGCCGCTGGAATGTTCTGAGGCATAACATCTCTGATCACGCCTTAAGCGTTGGTCCCCGGTTCATAAGTTGATGGGTCGATATGTAGGGTCCAGGTGTGGGAGCTGCCTTCCTGGCGTCGGTAGCATTGGTGCTCAGCACGGAAAACAAGATCGACGGAAAACAAATCAAGGAAAAAAAACAAATAGTACTATATATTCTGGTGAAGTAAATTAATTCATGTCAACACATGTAAATCACCCATTTCATTTAGTAGATTACAGCCCATGAACTTTAACAGGAGCTATTGGAACTTGATTCCATCAGTATGATATTTCTTTATTTTAATTGGATCTTCTATCACCGACAAACCGACATGAATGACCATAGTAAAAACAATAAAATTTCTGACCAAAGCACACTACTGACATCTTGCTCCGTGTTCGCGGGAAATATTTAGCTAAGCCATGAACCCGCATGCAAAAGTTATGAATTGGTTCGTGTCTGATCTATTCTGGGCAAATTATTTTTATCTAGATAAAAAAAAATCCTATGGTTTTGACAGTTCGGATCACTGCACATTTAAATCAGCTGTTTACGATTTTCGGGCATAAGTCAGAATTAAGTGTCATGTCGGTTTGTCGGTGCTTCTATTACTATACTGACAATATATCAATGATGACGAGATATTTCTCGAGAAGGAACATTTCAAGGACTTCATACTATTTCAGAAGATTTTTTTTTTTACTTTTTTCCATAGAAGTTTTTTTTTACCAACAATTGAATTAGGAATAATTTAACCACCAGTAGGAATTTTTACTTTTAATCCTTTTCAAATTCCTCTATTAAGGGAAGAGTTACCGGCCCGAAAATTAAAAAAAAAATCGGTACGGTTTTGGAACAATTATCAAAAATCCAAGAAAATCAGTTTCTTCCTTAGATTTTTTGTCAAAAATTACATTGATACCTTTATCCAATATTTTTTATAAAAATCAAAACGTAATTATTTTTTCGGAGCGGTGAGCTATACAGCTATTTCATTAGACTTGGGAGTAACCTTGAACTCATCTTAGTTTAATAGAAAATAATCATACTCAAACTATACAAAGTTTATCTTTTACTATTCTATTCTATCTTACAAGCATATGAAGCTATGGAGCTTCACATTTATAATTATTTATGGTCAACATTATTTGTAGCAGCTGCATTCCACGGACTTCATGTTTTAATTGGAACTTAATTTTTATTATTGACCTACAACATCTAAATTACCATTTTTCAAGTAGTCTAGAAATTGACATTTTGTTAATGTATTTTGATTATTCTTATATATTTCAATTTACTGATTAGGTAGTTAATTTATAAAGTATATACTTGTATATGTGACTACCAATCACAAGGACTAAATAATTTTAGCATAAAAATTATTATATTATTAACTATAAGATGCATTATTTTTATTATGAAAATATATAATACTAGCTACAATTTTATAAAATAAAACTATTACTGATCGAGAAAAATCATCGTGCCGCTTTGACACAATACATTTCTCTCGATGACCTTTTTCATTTCGATTTTCCTAATTGTTTTTTTAGTAGAAATTGCCTTTATTTTAACAACAATTTTAATTATTAAATCATCAAATATAATAAGTTGATCAATTAATAGTCTTTTTTATTAGCAGGAGCTTTAGAATGAAATAATTAAATAATTAAACAATCCGCTACAAAATGTTGAAAAAGAAAAACAGTATCAATAAAATAATGGTTATTGAAATATATTTGAATGAAAATTTTTAAATTATGTAGTTTCAAATGGCGCTTATATATTTGAAATACGTCAATAAATGAGTTATGATTTTTCAAACATTGCAAGTTTTCCGTTACACATTTTACCGGAGGCATCGGGTTCGGAGTTAAAAACCAAGAATTAATCGTTTGAGGCTTACTGAATATTGTACAGGTGTTCCACTAAGGATGATTATAATATGTATTGAAGAAAATATTATAAAACCTATAATAAAGGTTGCACATACTCATTTCAGCTAAAACAATGTTTTTTTTTTTAAATTATGACATAATTAGATACTATGATCATATTTTGAATTGGTAAGATACAAGAAGAGGTTGCAAAGAATGTGTTAGACATATTAAACCTGTTTATTTCACTTCATGAGAGTCACCATCAGCGATTTTTCACACACTCACTCACTCACTCACTCAGCGATCAGCAAATCGCTGATTTTGCCTAATAGAAAGCAAAATTTACAGGTTTTATGTTTCAAACGCATACTGTGTAACCTCTTCTTGTAAGTTACAAGTAAGACATGTCATCATGCCATCTATTGGTTTTATTATTATTTATTTATCATGCCATGGTTTTATTATTTTGGTTTTATTACACCAATGTTTAGAGGGAGGGAACAATTAAATTACTATTTATTTTAAGCAAAAAATTGTTTGACAGATTCAATCATTTCAAATTGAATGGAATATCTTTTGTTTTAGCACATTTGCATATCTCTAAACAACGAAAAACATTCTGGGAAGGAAAGGGTTAACCAACAAGTCGGGGCTGACCCCATCTTTGATTCTGCATAACCTTTTAATTTCAAAACTTTGTCGGTAGTGTTAATTATGCAAAACGTTTAATGTCCAGATTAGTAATGATAACCCGGTAGACCACCTACATGTGAAAGTCCAAAGCCCATATTTTAAGGATTCCCTGAACAAATTTAGAAAATGTATAGTACTTTAATCTAGATAGTTTTTCCCTCAAGACCATGCACCCATTACACAGCAAAAAATTCTGAATTTTAATTATCGCGTAAACTCTCCCTTCGGTTAATTTTGAGCTATACTTGGCATAAACAGCGGAATCGTTTACTAGCTTGCATACAATATTTCTTATTTATGCGATATTGCGCTTAAATTTACACGAAATATCGCGTAAATGTATGCCAAATCTAGCGTTAATTTTATGTGTGCTATAACTCGTAGAAATTTACATGAAATTTTCGAACGGTGTACTGGTGTGGCGGTGGTATGGTATGGCATCATACAACAAATATCATGCTGAGACGTGTGGCGTGAGGATGACGATGATATTGGATGCCAGATTGATAGGAAATGCAACTAACATTCAATGTAATACATTTTTGGTTTGCGTGCATATATAAATTAAGTTTACCCAGATTGGACGTAACGCAGAAAAAAACCAAAATATTGGTATATGGTTCATATTCAAAAAACTGGGTTTAATATTTACTCATATTTCACTTTTTTCGCTTAACGTCCAATCTGAGTAATCTCATAGCGCATTCGGCGTATTAAGAGTTCCCAATTTTCCCCGTCCTACCACTAACTGACCGTTTGAACGCCTTTAGCAGCATCGTGTCCCTAATAAAATTTGAATGGTTATTTTGCTTAACGACTTGTTCGGGGTAACGGCGCCTGTGGTGTAGTGGTAAGCGTGATTACCTCTCACCCCAGCAGGCCTGGGTTCAATACCAGTCGGTGCCGCCGGGATGTTCTGAGGCATAACATTCTCTGATCACGCCTTCCTTCGGATGGGAAGTAAAGCCGTTGGTCCCCGGTTCATGAGTTGATGGGTCGATAGGTAGGGTCCAGGTGTGGCAGCTGCTTTCCTGGCACGTCGGTAGCATTCAATTGGTGCTCAGCACGGAAAACAAGATCGACAAAAAAAAAACAAACCAAAGGAAAAAAAAAAAAAAAACTTATTCGGGGTGTCATCCAAACCATGTGTGGAATAGTTCAAGCATTCGGGTTATCATTCGTGCATGGTATTTTTTATTAGTGGTACCGTAAAACGGGGTACCTTTGATAGTTTTTTGGAGTTCATTCTAAATAATTTTAACAACAATGAATATTTTTCAAATTTTATTTTTTAAGGCAAGGGATCCTAGATTCAATTCTTTGGTAACATGTTTACCAGGAATTATTGAATTTGCACCATTGTTATTGTCTTGTGACTGAACATCAGTTTTTGTTTTGTTTTGGGGTTACTTATTATTATCGTATTATTACTCGATGAATGTAGAAAACCATGCGAGAATCTCAAATAATCATATATAATCAGAAACATCATAAGCAATAAAAAAAAAACAATATTAAATTTGTCATGACTTTATAGAAAATACAAATAATAAGTGATTTTTTGAGTGCCCGGGGAAATACAAGAAAAAAATGTTTTGCAGGTATTTGGAAAATATATAGAACATACTATAAAAAACTCTATACGGTATCAAAAGTAATACCCTGTGCTACAAAATGGAACCAATGTTTCCAATTCGTAAATAGTGCAGAACGTAAATTTAATCATTATATTCTACTATCAAAGTAACCCGCATTATCAAAGATATAGTTTTACGGTACTTATGACCAAGCATAATGTCTACCTCGACTCTCTTGATAAATAAATAAGTGCTTCATCATCGATTAATAGTGGTTCATAAAGTACACTCGACGTTCGGTAACAGATTAATGTTTACACATAGCAGCTGCATTCACTAACTGAAATGCATTTTATTTGTCTAACCAGTAATTTTCTTCTTAATTCCATCTGGAACCTTAAGCATCTTAATTAATCATTTACAAATGGGATCTTCATTTTGCGAATCCAGAATAATCCCAAGACTGAACAGCTGCTATTTGTTCACTAAAACTCCATCATGTAGAATGAAGCGCTTCTCGCTCAGCTAGTATGATCTTATGTCTTCAGCCAGAGAAAAAGGCTGCCGAAATAATTGTTATTTTTATTGTTAATTATGTTTTTTGGAGGGGGCATTGAGCCTGCTCGTCAGTGTAATGTTGACGACCAATTATACACCTTCCATGCAGCAATCAAACAGATAAAGATGAGATGGCTCTTAGATAATGACTTATGCGAGTCGATTGAAATCAGCCAAATATTAAATAAGGGTTAGGTTGATCCTTAACATAGAAGCGTAGATGCATAGGTGAAGGATGAGGGAAAGAAGAGGCAAAGGTGTTGAAATGAAGAATTAGATGTCGTCGAGATTGAATACGCATGTTTAAATAACGTTGATCCAGGTACCTATCGTACAAATTTGCATATCATATAGTTGTTATTATTGCCAATAATACTTACATTTCGAGAAAGATGATGCTACCTATTTTACCTTTTATGTGATACCTATCATCACAGAATCCAACCTTGAATCGTAGACCAGCTCCATTAACAATACACTCGTTCCGAGAAGGGGCTCATGGTACCACTCATCCTGTATAGTCATCTTTTTCTTCTTCAGGATCGCTTACCACCCGGAATGAACGCTCGGTGCGGTTCGTAATATCAAATAGTGCTACATGCAAACGAAAAAGAGATACAACCAGGATTAGTTTTTTAATGTAATAGTTTCATCTGAATACCCAACTAACCATATCTCAGTGACATTGTCTCACCCTAACATTTAAAGTTTAAATTCTACGGAAAACAACCGAGGGAAAAAGGATGCACTCACGGGAAACTACGAAGCGAACTAAACAGTAAGCGAATTGGTGTTGACGGCACCGTAGAAAATCATCTTATACCGTCAGAGATTGACAGATTCTTATGAGAATTTTCGCTTGAGTACGAGGATTGTACGATGTCCGCGATTTCGCACAGACGTTTTCTTATGGGATTTAACCATAGGAGTAAAGAGTAGAAAAATATCCAGATGGATTTCTAGTAAAGAGTTACAGAGCTGCGAACACACTCGAGTCGAGCTTAAGCCGACTCGAGTCATGCAGCCCGAGCATAATTTCGACCCGAGTCATGCAGATCGATCATCATGGTAACGTCTAACGTTGGTCTAACGCTAACATTTTTCCTTCTGGGCGGATGGATTTGAGTTCACTCACTCGACAAAAAGTGATACAACAGCGGGGCCCTGTTTACTAAAAATGACCATATGTGTTCATTTTTAGTAAACAGGGCCCCGCTGTTGTGTCACTTTTTGTCGAGTGAGTGAACTCAAATCCATCCGTGCACTCGTCAATTGGCAATCTAACGATAGTATACTTTAATCACACTTTTTAATAAGTGAAAACGCGCTTATTAGTCCAGTTTGGTGTGAAATGCGCAATAACATAAGAGAGAAAACACACATATTTCAAGCTGAACATTGCATTAGGTCCTAAGTAACATTGATCGATTCTCTTCGTCGACTTTCTCTTTCGTTAATAACTTGAGCTCATAACCGTTTCTAGTTGTGTTTGTCGTATTAGATGCTAGATGAAAGCTTCTTTTATCGATATGTGTGCTGAAAATACCTGGGAATGTCTTTACATGGCCGTGGGAATGCAAAGAGAAAGTCGATGAAGAGAATCTGTCAATGTTACTTAGGACCTAATGCAATGTTCAGCTTGATTTGTTCAGTTTGGTGTGAAGTGCGCAATAACACTATACGCTATATTCCTGTCCGCAAAACTCAGTGTGTCCGCAAAGTTGAGTGTTTTTCGGAAACCGGAAAAAAGCTCACATTTTTGCACTTCGTTGCATTTCTACGACCGCGGTTCACTGTTTCACTAATGTCGTTTTCGTTTTTGCGGTGTAGCACCGGTGTAGTGTAAGCAGGAATAAGCGCGAGTCTTTGACAGCTCAACAATATTTGTTTGTAAACAAAGGTGCATCCTATATCCACCCCCTAATTTATTTCGATGTACGGCAGTGTAGCACCGGTGTAGCTACACCGCAAAAACGAAAACGACATAAGAATTCAATAACGTAAACAATCCTTTAAATGTGTCGAACCTCTTAACGGAATCCCTTTATGAAGAGCTTTGAGTGGTGTTGAGTACTTGACCCTGATGAAGTCTGCAAGTAGTAGACGAAATACGCGTATCTGTCAAAAGATAAGCAATTATAACGGAATTTAAAGGAAATAAACCAACCCACTCAAAGCTCTTCATAACGTAAACAAACAAACTCATACCGTAGACAACGGTAAAGTCACGCACGAAGCTTGAACATTTTGCTCTATGGCAGCTTATGTGAACAAAACGAATCACGTGGCCAAATCGTCTGGTGATATTTCCGCGAATCTCTGTATATAGCATTACTAATGGAAATTAATTCCACTAAATTGACTGTGGAGTTCAAGTGTCATACTGGTAAATGTTAAGTGAAGTTCACGTAAATTTTGAGTGACCTCATGGTGTGAAAACTGTCTGCGTATTTGTTAGTTCAAAATAACGGCAGATGAAAATATGCGTTTTTTGTTGCTAGTCGAGTAGGGATTTTTAATGTTTTTGAGCGTAAGTTTGTAACAATAACTGAATCCTGATTTTCAATATCCAAAATAAATTGAAGAGTTTAAAATCGGTTTGAGCACTCCTCACAAGCTTAATCGCCGAACTACAGGAGTGGTTACAACAAAAAGACGTCTATTGGCGTTGACGGCGACTCTGTAGCTCTTTACTCCAATGGTAAAATCCATAAGCAAACGTCAGACTGTGCGTGAAACATGGCGGACTTCGTACTATCCTTTCATTCCACTGAAAATTCCCATAAGAAACTGTCAATCTTTGATGACGATTTTTCGGCGGTGCCGTCAACGCCAATTGGAGATGTGATGTCCTTTTCGAAGTCATCAGTTGTTGGAGGAAAATAAATGTAAGAATCAAACTTAATGTTTTAAATAAATCAATAACCAACTATTCCTTTATTCAGAAGCAGCAATTATTAGAGCATTGAGGAGCAAACAAATGCAAACGATCAACTTAACAACAACCAGTGCCCATGGTATAGAATTAAGAATAGGTTACATGATACACATGATAGTTACTAAAAAGAACAGTTTTATGTCAATATCGTGACGTTTTTCCTATACTTAATGCATTGCTGTGTGTGTGTATTCAATCTAACCCCCACTGGCCGGCAGTGGTATTATGGAAGAAATTTGCTTACAACAATCCTTGATGTTATAATTTGAAACAAGTTTAATCCGGGAGTTAGAAAGCGATTACTCTAATGCAGATTCAGCAACCCATTTCAGAATGCCTGGTAATTCACGTCTATTCCGAGGTTACTTTCACATACAATAAGCCCCGCATGTAAACACTACCGTTATCATATGAATAATGGTACTGCAAACACACTTCCAGATTTCGAAATCTGGCGCGTATTTAGCAATATATGGAAATATGCATTTATGATTGATTATAAATCAGATGGATCTCACCAAATTCTGCCTCCAAAAAAGGATCGGTTTGTTCACTCGTGGTAATCGAAAAAATCTTCCGCGTTGTATTTGCTTGACACCTCATTCGCGTGCATCCTCGGAAGGCAGAACGCCAGCACCAAGAAAAGAAAAAAAAATACTCGGTAAAACTCTTCTTGGGAGGGAGGCAAAGCACCAAAAACAAACGAAATGAAAAACCAACCGACGCGACGCCACAGCAACACAGCTTCTCGAAACAAATTCTTCGGAGTGGACGATTCGAAACTGTTCAACGCAAATTCGTCAGATACGCACTGCGCTATCTTCCATGGAGTGACCCGCTGAATTTACCACCGTATGCTCCTATACTTAATGCATTGCTTGTCAAAAAATCTTAGACCCCCTCCCCCCTAGAATGTGACATAATATATGCATCAACCCCATCAACCCATACAACGAATTCAAATAAAAATTACTACAAAACCCAGTGACGATTACTAAACAATTCACGTAACTTTTAAGTGAAGCCAATTTGACGACCGTCCAATAAAATTTACGTGAAAATCACTTGATTTTCATATGGATCACTTGAAACAGCATTTCATTCCCAAAACACGTAATAATTACAATTATTACTCGCGGACATTGCAAAAGTGTGGTTTACATCTCACAGCAGTTATTGCGCATTTCACACCAAATTGGACGTTTTTACTTATTAAAAAGTGTGATAAAATTGCAAGTTTACGTCTAATCGTCTTGGTGTCTTCGGTGCACTTATTCCTTATGATGCAAGCAATAAGTGCTCCGAAGACATCAAAACGATTTGACGTGCACTTTTATCACACTTTTCGCATTTTTGGGACAGTCCAGTTTCAGATGCAATCAGCAATAAAAAATTATCGAGAAAATCTCACAAGAAAAAATCGATGAAGTCCACGTTAACAGTACCACTGAACTGTCATCCGATTAGGTTAACCCTAGCGGTGCAAAACCTTATTCAATGAAGTACTTACATCACCAGTCAATAAATACGATTAGTTCACACTGTTATCGCGTATTTCTAGCGCTATATTTAACGTTAATCAAATATTTTTGAATAAATTGAAATTATAGTTTGGAGGTAAAACTTCTTTAAGACTTTAATGCGACATGCAAACATCGATTCTGGCTGCTGTATGGAATGGATCCTAAATTAGGATTGGGCGATATTGGATCTTTTCGATCTTAAAAAAAAAATAGGTGTTAAATGTGTAAGTCGACAGTGAGCATGCATAAGGGCGAATACGCGATGATCGATTCTCTTCATCGATTTTCTATTTGCATTGCTACAGCTAATCCCAGAAGGAAAAATGTTAGCGTTAGACCAACGTTAGACGTTACCATGATGATCGATCTGCATGACTCGGGTCGAAATTATGCTCGGGCTGCATGACTCGAGTCGGCTTAAGCTCGACTCGAGTGTGTTCGCAGCTCTGTAACTCTTTACTAGAAATCCATCTGGATATTTTTCTACTCTTTACTCCTATGGTTAAATCCCATAAGAAAACGTCTGTGCGAAATCGCGGACATCGTACTATCCTCGTACTCAAGCGAAAATTCTCATAAGAATCTGTCAATCTCTGACGGTATAAGATGATTTTCTACGGTGCCGTCAACACCAATTCGCTTACTGTTTAGTTCGCTTCGTAGTTTCCCGTGAGTGCATCCTTTTTCCCTCGGTTGTTTTCCGTAGAATTTAAACTTTAAATGTTAGGGTGAGACAATGTCACTGAGATATGGTTAGTTGGGTATTCAGATGAAACTATTACATTAAAAAACTAATCCTGGTTGTATCTCTTTTTCGTTTGCATGTAGCACTATTTGATATTACGAACCGCACCGAGCGTTCATTCCGGGTGGTAAGCGATCCTGAAGAAGAAAAAGATGACTATACAGGATGAGTGGTACCATGAGCCCCTTCTCGGAACGAGTGTATTGTTAATGGAGCTGGTCTACGATTCAAGGTTGGATTCTGTGATGATAGGTATCACATAAAAGGTAAAATAGGTAGCATCATCTTTCTCGAAATGTAAGTATTATTGGCAATAATAACAACTATATGATATGCAAATTTGTACGATAGGTACCTGGATCAACGTTATTTAAACATGCGTATTCAATCTCGACGACATCTAATTCTTCATTTCAACACCTTTGCCTTTTCTTTCCCTCATCCTTCACCTATGCATCTACGCTTCTATGTTAAGGATCAACCTAACCCTTATTTAATATTTGGCTGATTTCAATCGACTCGCATAAGTCATTATCTAAGAGCCATCTCATCTTTATCTGTTTGATTGCTGCATGGAAGGTGTATAATTGGTCGTCAACATTACACTGACGAGCAGGCTCAATGCCCCCTCCAAAAAACATAATTAACAATAAAAATAACAATTATTTCGGCAGCCTTTTTCTCTGGCTGAAGACATAAGATCATACTAGCTGAGCGAGAAGCGCTTCATTCTACATGATGGAGTTTTAGTGAACAAATAGCAGCTGTTCAGTCTTGGGATTATTCTGGATTCGCAAAATGAAGATCCCATTTGTAAATGATTAATTAAGATGCTTAAGGTTCCAGATGGAATTAAGAAGAAAATTACTGGTTAGACAAATAAAATGCATTTCAGTTAGTGAATGCAGCTGCTATGTGTAAACATTAATCTGTTACCGAACGTCGAGTGTACTTTATGAACCACTATTAATCGATGATGAAGCACTTATTTATTTATCAAGAGAGTCGAGGTAGACATTATGCTTGGTCATAAGTACCGTAAAACTATATCTTTGATAATGCGGGTTACTTTGATAGTAGAATATAATGATTAAATTTACGTTCTGCACTATTTACGAATTGGAAACATTGGTTCCATTTTGTAGCACAGGGTATTACTTTTGATACCGTATAGAGTTTTTTATAGTATGTTCTATATATTTTCCAAATACCTGCAAAACAATTTTTTCTTGTATTTCCCCGGGCACTCAAAAAATCACTTATTATTTGTATTTTCTATAAAGTCATGACAAATTTAATATTGTTTTTTTTTTTTATTGCTTATGATGTTTCTGATTATATATGATTATTTGAGATTCTCGCATGGTTTTCTACATTCATCGAGTAATAATACGATAATAATAAGTAACCCCAAAACAAAACAAAAACTGATGTTCAGTCACAAGACAATAACAATGGTGCAAATTCAATAATTCCTGGTAAACATGTTACCAAAGAATTGAATCTAGGATCCCTTGCCTTAAAAAATAAAATTTGAAAAATATTCATTGTTGTTAAAATTATTTAGAATGAACTCCAAAAAACTATCAAAGGTACCCCGTTTTACGGTACCACTAATAAAAAATACCATGCACGAATGATAACCCGAATGATTGAACTATTCCACACATGGTTTGGATGACACCCCGAATAAGTTTTTTTTTTTTTTTCCTTTGGTTTGTTTTTTTTTTGTCGATCTTGTTTTCCGTGCTGAGCACCAATTGAATGCTACCGACGTGCCAGGAAAGCAGCTCCCACACCTGGACCCTACCTATCGACCCATCAACTCATGAACCGGGGACCAACGGCTTTACTTCCCATCCGAAGGAAGGCGTGATCAGAGAATGTTATGCCTCAGAACATCCCGGCGGCACCGACTGGTATTGAACCCAGGCCTGCTGGGGTGAGAGGTAATCACGCTTACCACTACACCACAGGCGCCGTTACCCCGAACAAGTCGTTAAGCAAAATAACCATTCAAATTTTATTAGGGACACGATGCTGCTAAAGGCGTTCAAACGGTCGGGGAAAATTGGGAACTCTTAATACGCCGAATGCGCTATGAGATTACTCAGATTGGACGTTAAGCGAAAAAAGTGAAATATGAGTAAATATTAAACCCAGTTTTTTGAATATGAACCATATACCAATATTTTGGTTTTTTCTGCGTTACGTCCAATCTGGGTAAACTTAATTTATATATGCACGCAAACCAAAAATGTATTACATTGAATGTTAGTTGCATTTCCTATCAATCTGGCATCCAATATCATCGTCATCCTCACGCCACACGTCTTCAGCATGATATTTGTTGTATGATGCCATACCATACCACCGCCACACCAGTACACCGTTCGAAAATTTCATGTAAATTTCTACGAGTTATAGCACACATAAAATTAACGCTAGATTTGGCATACATTTACGCGATATTTCGTGTAAATTTAAGCGCAATATCGCATAAATAAGAAATATTGTATGCAAGCTAGTAAACGATTCCGCTGTTTATGCCAAGTATAGCTCAAAATTAACCGAAGGGAGAGTTTACGCGATAATTAAAATTCAGAATTTTTTGCTGTGTAATGGGTGCATGGTCTTGAGGGAAAAACTATCTAGATTAAAGTACTATACATTTTCTAAATTTGTTCAGGGAATCCTTAAAATATGGGCTTTGGACTTTCACATGTAGGTGGTCTACCGGGTTATCATTACTAATCTGGACATTAAACGTTTTGCATAATTAACACTACCGACAAAGTTTTGAAATTAAAAGGTTATGCAGAATTAAAGATGGGGTCAGCCCCGACTTGTTGGTTAACCCTTTCCTTCCCAGAATGTTTTTCGTTGTTTAGAGATATGCAAATGTGCTAAAACAAAAGATATTCCATTCAATTTGAAATGATTGAATCTGTCAAACAATTTTTTGCTTAAAATAAATAGTAATTTAATTGTTCCCTCCCTCTAAACATTGGTGTAATAAAACCAAAATAATAAAACCATGGCATGATAAATAAATAATAATAAAACCAATAGATGGCATGATGACATGTCTTACTTGTAACTTACAAGAAGAGGTTACACAGTATGCGTTTGAAACATAAAACCTGTAAATTTTGCTTTCTATTAGGCAAAATCAGCGATTTGCTGATCGCTGAGTGAGTGAGTGAGTGAGTGTGTGAAAAATCGCTGATGGTGACTCTCATGAAGTGAAATAAACAGGTTTAATATGTCTAACACATTCTTTGCAACCTCTTCTTGTATCTTACCAATTCAAAATATGATCATAGTATCTAATTATGTCATAATTTAAAAAAAAAAAACATTGTTTTAGCTGAAATGAGTATGTGCAACCTTTATTATAGGTTTTATAATATTTTCTTCAATACATATTATAATCATCCTTAGTGGAACACCTGTACAATATTCAGTAAGCCTCAAACGATTAATTCTTGGTTTTTAACTCCGAACCCGATGCCTCCGGTAAAATGTGTAACGGAAAACTTGCAATGTTTGAAAAATCATAACTCATTTATTGACGTATTTCAAATATATAAGCGTCATTTGAAACTACATAATTTAAAAATTTTCATTCAAATATATTTCAATAACCATTATTTTATTGATACTGTTTTTCTTTTTCAACATTTTGTAGCGGATTGTTTAATTATTTAATTATTTCATTCTAAAGCTCCTGCTAATAAAAAAGACTATTAATTGATCAACTTATTATATTTGATGATTTAATAATTAAAATTGTTGTTAAAATAAACGCAATTTCTACTAAAAAAACAATTAGGAAAATCGAAATGAAAAAGGTCATCGAGAGAAATGTATTGTGTCAAAGCGGCACGATGATTTTTCTCAATCAGTAATAGTTTTATTTTATAAAATTGTGGCTAGTATTATATATTTTCATAATAAAAATAATGCATCTTATAGTTAATAATATAATAATTTTTTATGCTAAAATTATTTAGTCCTTGTGATTGGTAGTCACATATACAAGTATATACTTTATAAATTAACTACCTAATCAGTAAATTGAAATATATAAGAATAATCAAAATACATTAGCAAAATGTCAATTTCTAGACTACTTGAAAAATTGTAATTTAGATGTTGTAGGCCAATAATAAAAATTAAGTTCCAATTAAAACATGAAGTCCGTGGAATGCAGCTGCTACAAATAATGTTGACCATAAATAATTATAAATGTGAAGCTCCATAGCTTCATATGCTTGTAAGATAGAATAGAATAGTAAAAGATAAACTTTGTATAGTTTGAGTATGATTATTTTCTATTAAACTAAGATGAGTTCAAGGTTACTCCCAAGTCTAATGAAATAGCTGTATAGCTCACCGCTCCGAAAAAATAATTACGTTTTGATTTTTATAAAAAATATTGGATAAAGGTATCAATGTAATTTTTGACAAAAATCTAAGGAAGAAACTGATTTTCTTGGATTTTTGATAATTGTTCCAAAACCGTACCGATTTTTTTTTTTAATTTTCGGGCCGGTAACTCTTCCCTTAATAGAGGAATTCGAAAAGGATTGAAAGTAAAAATTCCTACTGGTGGTTAAATTATTCCGAATTCAATTGTTGGTAAAAAAAAACTTCTATGGAAAAAAGTAAAAAAAAAAAAATTTTCTGAAATAGTATGAAGTCCTTGAAATGTTCCTTCTCGAGAAATATCTCGTCATCATTGATATATTGTCAGTATAGTAATAGAAGCACCGACAAACCGACATGACACTTAATTCTGACTTATGCCCGAAAATCGTAAACAGCTGATTTAAATGTGCAGTGATCCGAACTTTCAAAACCATAGGATTTTTTTTATCTAGATAAAAATAATTTGCCCAGAATAGAACAGACACGAACCATTCATAACTTTTGCATGCGGAGTCATGGCTTAGCTAAATATTTCCCGCGAACACGGAGCAAGATGTCAGTAGTGTGCTTTGGTCAGAAATTTTATTGTTTTTACTATGGTCATTCATGTCGGTTTGTCGGTGATAGAAGATCCAATTAAAATAAAGAAATATCATACTGATGGAATCAAGTTCCAATAGCTCCTGTTAAAGTTCATGGGCTGTAATCTACTAAATGAAATGGGTGATTTACATGTGTTGACATGAATTAATTTACTTCACCAGAATATATAGTACTATTTGTTTTTTTTTCCTTGATTTGTTTTCCGTCGATCTTGTTTTCCGTGCTGAGCACCAATGCTACCGACGCCAGGAAGGCAGCTCCCACACCTGGACCCTACATATCGACCCATCAACTTATGAACCGGGGACCAACGCTTAAGGCGTGATCAGAGATGTTATGCCTCAGAACATTCCAGCGGCGCCGACTGGGATTGAACCCAGGCCTGCTGGGGTGAGAGGTAATCACGCTTACCACTACACCACCGGCGCCGCTATATATAGTACTTGATACAGCAATTAAATATGATTGAATAATAGCAACTGCAGATTATAATACCGTGGATCCTGGTAATCTGACAGTCCTTAATTTGAACACTTTTAAACTCCACTAATCTGCACGCCGTACAAACTAAAAATTGCTCAAACGTCATTTAGCCCATAGTGAAATCGAACTATGCGAAACGGAACGCAGCATCAAAACAAAACAGCAAATAAGGCTACAAGAAACTTGTTTTTCTGCTGGAAATAGGGTTGCTAGAAGTTCAAATGAAAAATGAACCCCGTTTATTTGCACGAAGCGTGGTTCAGATTAACGGGGGTCTACGGTACTAATAAAACAATTTAAGTAATAAAAAATAATAATAAAATAATATATGAAGTGATATACTGCCCATAATCGCATATCAGTCCCATATGGATAAGAAATCAAGCAAAGATAGGACTGCTATGCGATTATGGGTAGTATAGATCCTGTCGTGTAGGGTATTACCACAAACGAAGTTACAGACGACTAACTGGCGAAGAAATCCATTAAAATAATGTGGTTCACTGTAATAGAATTTTCTTGGAAGCTTGTGCCATCATCCACCAGATGGGTTAGTTTTTTTTGTTTTGATTTGAACAAAGTTGATTTTGTGTACAATGATTCTTTGACAGTGTGCAAAGAGTGCGTATCATTTTGTAATTTTTTTATGTATTTCAGTTTTGAGTAGAGTGAATGAGATAGAACCAAAACATTCTAGTACATTTGGTGAAAATGCTAGTTCAATCTAATAGTAGTGTTGCCATGTGGTACAATCCAGTAGTAGTGGTGTTGCCATGTGGTACACTGAAAAATTGCAATAGCAGGTTAGTCACCAAAGTTTTCGAGCCGCTCCGTCTGTCACTTCGTTTGTGGTATTACTAACAATCAATACGAAACTAACGATTTTAAATTAGCTCACTACTTGACTAGCCAATTGGTCCCAAGCAAACGATTAACGTACCCCAATCTAGTCGAAATTCTAGTACTGCACTATGTTTGTTTTGATTCGCAATGAAAGTTTGGCAGATAAAATGAGGGGTTAGTGGATTTTCCTATGTTTCGAGGGTTGAATCGATTAGCTTGGGACCGAAGAGAGTACCAGAGCTGAGCCAAAAAGTTGAGCACGTTATTTCGAGACCTTCTAGTCTTAGAGTTACCTCTATGGTATTACGATGTCGATTTATTTTGTCCATTTTATTATCACCATCAGATGAAAGTTTATACACGGATAGAAATCTTCTTATACCTTTTGGAAAATTTGTATTGCTGATTATTCATAAAATGTATAAGTCAACTAATAAGCAGACGCCTTGCAAAAAATTAATGAAGATCATGCGTCAAATGAAATGTACACATACCATTTTTGCATTATTATAGGACCTATGTGGTTTGTCTTATGGAATGTATAAGGCTGATGTTTTGGCAAAAATGTATAAGTGAAACACATGAATAAAATAATTGATTTTCGTTTCATGTACCGTGTTCAAAGTAGCCCGTCTATTCACATTTCCGACTGTTGTGATGATTATACATGATGAACATTTTCTGCATTAAATTTTGGTCGTTCATATTCTTCTAATTATACACCATAAAGGTATCCCCATTGAATGTACACCAAATCCTATTATCAACTACTTTATTGATTTCATACGAACATGTTTAAGTTCAGTTTAAGTCAGCACAACAAAAATTGCAAGTAAAAATTTAATTTTTCATTGTATTCGTATTGTTTTTTTTTTGGACATATTTAAATTATGGTCAAAACAAAGTTATGCGATTCCTTAAATTAATGATAATCAAACGCATAACTTCAGAAATAACAATCAAAGCAAGGCTTTCAAAAAAATTGATTTACAAAATACGCTAAAACTATATTTTGTTGTTCCATCTTTTCGTTTTCCGCGTAAATAAAAAAGTTTTTTTCTTCAATGTATAGGATCCTCTTTATACACTTACGTAGAACACTTTAGATAAAAAAAAATATCATCATTTACACTTGTCATATCACTTAATAAGAACACACTGTGATAAAAAGTGGATTGACAGAGTTAATAGTCAGAACTAAATTTTACTTGAAGTGTTTCAACTGTGCAAATTCATTTAAAATTTAAATAAAACTGTCACTGAATAGCTTATATTTACAGCATTAGAAAATATTAGAATGTTTGAGACATTATTGTTAATTTTCTGAAGTTGTAAACGTTGAAAAAAAAATGACACTGAAAATTGAGCAAAATCGTACATACACTACAAAATACTTATTTGTTCAAATGAGTGTTTACCATCTTTTAGAAGAGATGAAATAAAAAAATAATTGGGTTGAGACAATTGCAAAATTCATCTTGGTGGTCAAGTTATTTTAAAACGAGTATAAAAAATGCATTTTAGATTACATGTGATATAAATTTTCGTAAAAATTATATGCTGCCTCAAGTACATAGCTTATTATCTTTTTTTGTTGCTTATAATTAGAGCTTAAAACTTGCCGAAGAAAGTATTAAGCTAAGTTTTCAAATAATAATGCTATGACTGAAAGTTTGTGTGTCCGTTTTATAAACTGAATAGTCCTTACATCAGAAAAGTGTCCAAAGAAGCCCACCACCACGGTACAGATCTGCATAAAAAGCATGCAGACTTTGTAATGATTCACCGCATCAATAAATCATGTAATGTGATCCATTATGAGAATTGGCATTACATTTGTTGTAAGAAAACATGCAGAGGATGTAATAAACCCACCCTTACATTTGAAGTACATGCCATTAATTTTTCGGAAATCCTAACCGATTAGTTCAATCGCCTTAGAGTCTAAAGTAGCGTTTCCAAAATATTTTAAACTTTGACTGGGAAACGGAGTTCTTTGATGCATATAGGTATTTCAAAAATCCTCCCAAAAAGTGTATTAAATAAATTACGGTGTAGATACCTGCGCAGTAATTTCACTGTCGCGGCAAACGCGATTTATTCACTACCGCTGCCGCCACGAATAAATAGCGCCAGTGTGAGTGACCCTTAAAGCTCGCCTTTGAAACCCTTATCGTTATGGTGTGTAACTTAAATATTGCTAATTGTATCTGAAATTGGACTGCCCAAAAAATAAAAAAAAAAGTGATAAAAGTGCACGTTTCCATCAAATCGTTTTAGTGTCTTCGGCGCACTTATTGCTTGCATTATAAGGAATAATTGCACCGAAGACACCCGGAAACTCGCCCTTTTTATCAAACTTTTAATAATGCTCAGTTTGGTGTATAATACGTAGTATGTTAGCTCGGAATATTTTAAACCTCTATGTGCTAATCTAATAGTCCTTAACTAACTATTATCGGTACAGCTCAAAACCGGAATAACCCACTAGCGACAATCGAATTTACTCTCGTTCTATTCATTATACATAGTATCGGAAGTTATAGCACATCATTATGCGATTACAGTGCCCTACTTCCGACACTTTGTAAAGTACAAAACTAGTTCCGGTTTTCAGCTGTACCGATAATATTGTAAATTTTCTTCACCGTCGTCTGTTACCCAGCAAAACAAACACGCCGGTTAAAAATCCTCAATAATATTAATACCGCATAACCGACAGATTCCCACTCCCAGGATCCACAAAATAGATACGCTAATCAGCAGTATCGCCACCACGATGCACCAGTATTGGTTATCAGTATTATCTGACACCGCAATCCGCCCTGGATAGCTAATGCCCTGGGAGGCCAACTCCATGAAAGAGGCTATAATTTCCTCTTAATACTTACCTTTCCCAACTCCGGTTACTGTGCCATACAATCCTCCGGTCCACTTCGCGATTCTCATGTTGATGTGGATGTGTTTTGATTATCGGGGAATTTACGTTTAAAGCCATTGTTTAAGTTTGCTTGTTCCGCCTATGTCAATTGTTGGTCTAGAAATGCTCGTTTGTATACACTCTGCGATCGGAGCGCGAAGTTTGACACTTGATGCTCT